>NC_031990.1:45297399-45339770 GCF_001879085.1 Nicotiana attenuata
GGGGGGGAGGGGGGACATACAGAGAGAAGGAATTGACTACTGAGAGACCTTCTCCCCTGTGGTTAAAATAACCACGATTAGGTTTCTCTTTACAGTAGCAGTCAAGAAAGGTTGGGTTGTTTCACAACGTGATGTGAACAATGCCTTTTTACATAGAGACTTGCAAGAAGAAGTCTACATGAGATTTCCTGCTGTCCTATCTCCTCCAGATCCTACTAAAGTGTGTTTATTGGGAAAATTATTATATGATTTAAAGCAAGCCTCTAGGCAATGGTATGCGAGGCTTGCTGGGGCACTCAGCTTCAAAGGTTATTCTAGTTCCCTCAATGACTATTCTCTATTCTACAAATAATCTGGGACTTTAATTTCTATCATAGCAGTCTATGTAGATGATATTTTGCTTACAAGCAATGATGTTAAGTCAACAATCACATTACAGATTTTCTCAACACAGAACTCAAGGTCAAAAATTTAGGAGACACATTATTTCCCAGGCATGGAAATTCTTCGAGAAAAATAGGGGGTTTATTATTAGTCAGAGGCAATTTACCTTGGACCTCTTGAAAGAATTTGATTACTCTCGTTCAGCTGTGTCTTCACCCCTTGATCCCTATTCCAAGCTCTTACGCTACTTATTTGCAGATCTTTCACAAGGGATCTTTCTATCATCAGATCCCTCGTATGATTTAATTGCATTTTGTGATGCCGACTGGGCGGCTTGCAGAGACCCCAGGAGGTCAGTCAGTGAGTTCTTCATTTTGCTTGGTGGTGCTCCGATATACTGGAAATCAAAGAAGCAGGTATCAATTTCACTTTCATCTGCAGGGGCGGAATATAGGTCTATGAGACGAGTTACAGAGATTACCTGGTTGGTCCGCCTCCTTTATAACGATCCAGTCGGTCGTTTTGAGAATTCAAGTTCCGTTTGGCGGCATAAGGTCTTGCATAGCCTCGTATGGTAATTTTGAACTTAGGCGTGCATCTGGATTTGGATTTGGAGGTCTGTAGGGTAACTCGAGACATTTCGGCGAAAGTTGAAGTTGAATAGTGGAAAGGTTTGACCAATGGTTGACTTTGGGGATACCGGGGTCAGAATGTAATTCCAAGAGTTGGAATATCTTCGTTATGTCAATTTGAATTTGTCTGCAAAATTTGGCGTCATTCCGGTTGAATTGATATGTTTCGGCACGAGTTTTAGAAGTTGAAAGATTTGAAAGTTCATATGCTCGATTCATGGTGCGATTCGTAGTTTCGTCATGGTTTGATGTGATTTTAGACCTCAAGCGGGTCCGTGTTAGGGACTTAGGGTATAGAAGTTGTTGGTATGCTTGGGCGGGGTCCCAAGGGCCCCAGGTGTGTTCCGGGGTGAGTTTTGAGCAAGTCCGGGCATTACCGAAACTCAGGCATGGTTCTGGTGCTTTAAATTCGAAGACCTCAGCAGAATTTCGCGGTCCTCGGCATGATTTCGCGGACCGCATAATTTTGGCCGCGGCTGCACTCCAGGGGAAGTTCTGCACATCTGCTGGTCCGACTTCGGAAGCCTATATCTTTTGACTACAAAGAATTTTGAGATGATTCAAAAATGAAAGTTGTAGCTCTTCATGTCTAGTTTCTAGAGAGGTAAAGAAATCATCATTCGCATATTTGTAGAGAAAAGTTACGTCCAAAATGCTAAAGCCTGTCGGTGCAGACACCAAAAGTGCGGCCCCACCATTTTTTTCGCGATCGCAGGAGCTGGGAGGCGCGGCTGCACTTGGAATTTCGCGGACCGCATAGTGGAGTTCAGAGGGTGCACTATATAAATGGGGTTTAGGGCATTATTTTACATTTTGGACCTAGGAGCTCGATTTGTGGCGATTTTTGTGGGTTTTTCAAGAAATTTATCGGGGGTAAGTGATTCTAACTCGGATTTGGTTAATATGCATGGATATCAATGATTTCATCATTTGGTTAGTACTTTGAGGTGGAAATTTGGGTAAAAATTGTAGAAACTTCATAAAATGAATTTTTAGGATTTGAATGTCGATTCGAAGTCGTATTTGAGTGAAACTAGTATGATTGGACTCGTGAGTGAATGGGTGTTCGTAATTTATGACTTTTACCCAATTCTGAGTCGTGGGCCCGGGGAGACATTTTGGGCGTTTTTCCTATTTTCTTGCCTTAGCTTCGAATTCATTAGCTAAAGTAGTTACTTGTAGTTATACTTACATTATGCAATTGATTTGATTAGATTTGGGCCATTCGGAGTAGGTTACTCGAGGCAAGAGCGTGTTTTCAGACTGATTTGAGCGGTTCGAGGTAAGTATCTTGCCTAATCTTGTGTGGGGGAACTACCCCTTAGGATTTGAGTCCTTTATGTTGATTGTAGTCCGTGTACGCGAGGTGACGACTGAGTGCTCGGACTTATTTGTGGGAAGTTGGTCTTTAGGGTTCTTAGGTCCTTGTATTCACCGTGTATGAAGTTGTTCTTGATACGTTTGAGTTCCTATTTGCTAGTTTCATCTCTACATGCTTTGATGAGAGATAATTGCTTTAGGATTCACTCTTACTGTCTATTTGACTCTTATTTTACTTAAGTGAAGATTTTATCTATTCTATCGTCATGCTATATTTTCATAACTGCTTATCTTTAATTGAAATTATTATTATCTCATCCTATAATTGTTTAGTCTTAATTGGAGTTATGATTATCTTCTGCTGCTTATCCTTAATTTAATTGTTGAATGCCCCTCGTAATTGCTCAACCTCAAAAGGAGTTTAGATAACCTATATCTTAGATGACTTGCCTTTGTTTGGAACTATTTGACTCGTGTTGGCTTCTTATTGTTGACTTGAATATTGTGGAATCGTTGCTACATTTTTGCTTTTCCCTTGTTAAGTTGTTCTCTTTACGCCTAGCATTCTTTACTGTATTTATTCCTTGCGAATGAGTTCTACCGTTTGAGATTTGAATTTCTTGAGTTGATTTACTCGCCATACTTATATTACGGTCATTGTTGATTTTGTACTTGTTGTGGTGATGTACGAGTTTTCTGTCGTGCTGTAACTGTTATCTATGTTGTTTATGCTGCATATTTACTTTGGGACTACAGACGTATTCCGGTAGATCCTCCAGCACTGCATATTTACTTTGGGACTACAGACGTATTCCGGGAGATCCCCCAGCACTACATATATACTTTGGGACTACAGACGTATTCCGGGAGATCCCACAGTACTGCATATTTACTTTGGGACTACAGACGTATTCCGGGAGATTTCCCAGCAATGCATATTTACTTTGGGACTACGCACGTATTCCGGGAGATCCCCCTGTACTGCATAATTAATTCGGAACTACGGGACGGTATCTCAGTAGATTGCCCTGTTGTTATATCTGTGTTCGGAGCTGCTAATCTCCTATGCTTAAGTGTCACAAGGTGACTTATACTCGAAGGATATGTACTTGAAAAGTTATATTTGAAAAGTATTGATCTTAGAAGGACTATACTTGAAGGATATTTATTTGAGAAGGTTATTTAATTGAGAAGTTTATGATTGAAAAGTATTTATCTTCAAAGAACTATGTTTGAAAGATATTTATTTGAAAGAAGTATATTTCAAAAGGAATTTCTTATTGGAAAGGATTATTTGCTAAAGACCTCATTTTACAAACTTATAGGTGAAAGTTTACACTTGAAGGATTTGACTAAATTATTGGGGTTTGTTGGCTAAGACTTGATGTGAAAACTATTGCAGTTGCTGAGTTACTACTTGCCTTGACTGCATTGTGATTTTCGGATTTGGGCTGTGTTTCCGTGCATTCTTCTGTGTCTTATTATGGTGTTCCGCTATTACTTGCTGTTTTTCCTTCCTTATTGCAGTTGCTATGTTGCTAGTCATATCGCGTAGCCCTTAGATAGATGTCATGTACTATCATTCCTATACTTATGCGTGTTCAGTTTTATTTGACCAGTGGGTGTCTTGACTAGTCCTCGTCACTACTTCACCGAGGTTAGTCTTGATACTTACTGGGCACTGCTGTGGTGTGCTCATACTATACTTCTACACATTTTTGTGCAGATCCAGGTATTGATCGTTAGTAGCTGTGCGGATCCTTGTTGAGGAGACTCAAGGTAACCCTACTGCTGCGTTCGCAGGCTTCGGAGTCACCTTCTTATTTTATATTCAAATTGTTTTTACTCATTTCCAAACAGTCGTATTTAGAAGTTTTAGCAACTCTGTAGAGCTTATGACTTGTACTACCGGTTTTGGAAAATTATAAATTCTGTGAAGATTCTATATCAAGACTGTTAGATTTCTTGTATTGTTGTTATTCAGTAAATGTTAGGCTTACCTAGTCCCTAAGACTAGGTGCCGTTACGATACCCAACGGAGGGGGAAATTGGATCGTGACATCCTTGCAGATCTGTCATCTCCACCTTCTCTTCCCGTTCTGATTCACTCCGATACCCAAGCAACGATACACATCGCCTACAATCCTGTCTCCCATGAATGGACGAAACACGTTGAACTCGATTGTCACTTCGTCCGCCAACAGTAGCTCTCTGGGCTGATAACCCTCTCTTTTATACCGCCGGAGCACCAGCTCGCGGACCTCTTTACCAAACCATTATCGGGGGCTTCGCATAACCTTATCTTACACAAGTTGGGGGTCCATTCTCTCCCCTCCAACTTGAGGGGGGTGTAGAGAAGAAGAAAGGCATCGAGGATTTCATCGATGAAGGAAAGAAAGGGAAAGAGAAGGGTTTCAGACAAGAGCATTAGGGATTTCGGATTTGTCTATGAAGTGTATAGTTTGGTATTTTAGTTTGATCAGAGATAGTTGACACGTGGAAGCATCTTGGCCCTTAGTCGCTCTTAATCTCAGCCGTCGATGTGGCACACAAAGTCTACAAAGATAGACACATGGAAGCTTCTCTCACGTGCCCACACATGTGAATACATAGTAGAGGAATAAAATTAGTTATGCAGTTATAGGAGTAGGGAATAAAAATATGATAAGTGTGTAGAGATTATTCTGTATTTTTACATTTTACATTTTTTCTTTCGGCACCTATACTTTTATATATACATGTTTTGACATTGAATATAACACAGAGAAAATTTCTGCATGTTCCTTGTTAAATCCTTCAAACATATTTAGCCGTCGGCCAAAAATAAGTATAGCTACTATTTAAATATATAAAAAATATACACTAATTATGTATAAAATATGTATATCTTATAATAATATACAAAATATATATATGTTGGTAATTAGTAGTTATATTATGTATTTTTTTTTTCGAATCACGTCAAGAAGGGATATAGTTGGAGTAATTAGGATGAGCGTTCAGACAATTCTTGGATACACAAATTTCAATTTCAATTTAGATTTTCCGATTTAAGAAATCACAATCTAGTCTAGATTATACAAAACGCACATAGTCTATAATTTATCTTTTTCATAATTTTTTTTTCTTTCTATTTGCCCCTTTTTCTTCCTCCCCCTACACACACACCACACACACACTTTGGTCCCGTTTGACCATAAGTTTTGCCAAAATAGATTTGAAATTTATTTTCAAAACTCATGTTTGGCCATAAATTTTGCCCATATTTTGGCCAAATTCCCAATCTCAAATCTCAAATCCCAAAATCAGCTATTGAGCTGATTTTGGGCCAAAATCCCAAAACTTGGGAATTATATACATGTTTTTTCAAAATAAAGTTGAAAAATATGTTTTGAAAATGTATGTCCAAACACATTTTCATCTTCAAACCAAACTTCACCCAAATCAGATTTTTTAAAATAAATTTGGGATCTATGGCCAAACGCTTGCTTTATTTCCTTTTCAAAAAATTACTTGGATCATACCTTAACCAGAGACTCTTTTTTTCCTTTTTCCGTTACCTTAACCATAGATCCCAGGTTCATAAGTCAGCGTGTATTAGAATATATTATTATATCACCCTTTTATCTTTATCCCTATGAAAAGTAAAGTACTGCGAAAGATGCGAGATACCGACCGAATTCATTCCCATGGCAGTTACCTTTGCCGACTGTTAACGAAATTGGAAATGAAGTAAATACAGCAGTGCGGGGCGCGAGAAGTGTGAGAGAGCCGAGAGCGTGTGTGTTCCTTTTCTCAGAGAGCAGATCTGAATATAGATCTCTCTCTGTCTACAATGGAGTACATAGACAACATGCCGCCAGTGGATCTGATGCGCTCGGAGAAGATGACTTTCGTTCAGCTTATTATTCCTTTTGAGTCCGCTCATCGTGCTGTCACTTACCTTGGCCAACTCGGACTTCTCCAATTCCGTGATGTACTCTTCTCCCACTCTCTCACTCTCTCTCTCTTTGTGAATAGGATTTTTTTTCGCTATTTGATTATTGAAATTGATTGATCTTGAGATGTTACATATGTATGTGATTTATTGGCATGATTTTGACTCGAATACTTGTGCTTCGAGAGTAATTTTGGTTATGGTAGATTCAATGTAACAGGAAATTGTCGTTTTTAAAGTAAGTTACGATTCTCTAGTTTTACTAGTCTATATTTGAAGGACTTCGAAGTTTGATTTTAGTTGATGAATGATGATTCTAGTAAAAATCAAATCGACTCAGAATCCGTTCCTTAATCTAGTTGGTTTATTGTTGAGAAATCCCTTTTCAAGGAAGGGCATAATAAGAGCTTGTTCTTGAAGTGCCTAAGAGTATCTAAATTGAGCGGACCTTAATTCCATTCTCCTATTATTGCTGTTCCAATAATGAACCAAAGGGTGTGGCCTAGTGGTCAATTAAGGTGGGGAGAACCATGAGGTTTCGGCTTCAAATTCCAGTAGAGGCAAAAAGACTCTAGGTGATTCTTCACATATATATGCCTAAGTCTTAGTAGCAATACCTATACTGGTGGGAGGTAGCAAGTACCCTGTGGAACAGTCGAGATACGTGCAAGCTGGCCTGGACACCACCACCACCAACAAACCCAGTGTAATCCCACAAGTGGGGTCTGGGGAGGGTAATGTGTACGCAGACCTTACTCTTACCTTGTGAAGTTAAGTTAGAGAGGTTATTTCCGATAGACCTTGTGCAAGCTGGCCTGGACACCACCGTCATAAAAATTGTTCTAATAATTCAATGTAGTATTTATGCAAATTGAGGTGAGGTTTCAAATACTTCAAATTTCCTGTGCTGGTTCTTTCTTTTTGGGTCGGGCTGAGGCCATAAGGGTGGGCAAATCTTGCCCCGTTCTTGAAGACGAGATGCAATCAATTTTTTCATGATTATAATATCGTTGTCTCTTTCATGATTTTGAATTATACTATTTTGCCATCTTGAAGGTGATGTGTCTAACTTTAAGTATTAACATCCTTTTATGAAAAAATATTTTAATATTATTATCTTTTATGATCTCGCTATCCTACTTTACTAGTGAGATTCTACTAGGTTGTTGTTGTTGTTGTTGTTGTTGATCTCGCTAACCTACTTTATCTACACTTAACCTGCTTTATTTTTCATTAACAAGCAAATGTACTGACTAACTTATTTTGTGCAGCTAAATGCGGAAAAGAGCCCTTTCCAGAGAACATTTGTAAACCAGGTATCCGTGAATATTTGTGACTACAAAAAACCCATCTTCAAAATTCTTATATTGTTACTTTGGTAAAAAAATGTTGTTACTTCATTGGAATTGTCACTTTAGCTTATATTGTTGCCAAGTTTTGATAATGTGCTTGTATTATTGACAAACCACTATTATTGCTAACTTTTGCTGGAAATGTGCCCTCTGATAGTAAATGAAAGCTAGTTGCTCTAGAGAAGTGAAGGTTGCTCTGGTGCAAGAGCATTCCACTTCCAACCAAGAGCTTGGAATTTAATTCAGCAAGGGCGTTAAGTGGGAAAACCACTATTGTTGACGCCTAAGTTTTGGGCGGTGGTTTACCATATAAAAAGGAAGAATGAAAAAACTAAAGCTAGTTGATGTATTCAAGATAGGTACTTTTTTTGATAGGTAAAGTAAGGTATTTTATTGATGGAAATCCTTTATTAAGAGAATGGAGCGAGTACACAAGATAAGTACTTTAATCCAAGTTTTATATCAGTTAGAATTGTAAGATTATGTATAGGATTGTTGTTGGACTTCTTAGGACTAAATAGTTACTAACGAGTTCTTGCGGTGCTTTTACGATTAGATTAGTCTCGATCTCTTAATAAATGCCCCATTTTTTCATAAAAAGACGTGCACATTTAGTGATATTTTCAATCATACTCTGAAGTAAATGTTAAATGTGTTAAATTTCTGATCTGCTGAAACTTCTGTGAAATGGAGAAGAGCACAAGACTTTCTATGTGTTCTTATCTATTAAGTTGGGCTAGTATCTCTACGGAGTAAGAAGTAAAATTCTCACACACTAACTTGTCCTTAAGGTCGTAAATCATATTCGCCATGTTCCTGCTGCTAATTTCAATATCCGATGGCTAAAATTGAAACTTGCAACATAAGATGATATCGGTGAACTCTCTTGATCTCTTAGATATACTTCAACTTTCTCTTCTATTTTAAGCCTTTTTTTTGGGTTTTAATCTTGTTTTTGGACGATCATTTTGTAGGTAAAAAGATGCGCCGAGATGTCAAGAAAGCTACGATATTTCAAAGATCAGATACACAAAGCCGGTCTATTGCCTCCTCCTCTTCCTGCTTCCCAACCTGATATTGAATTAGAAGAATTGGAGGTCTCTTTCTAGTTGATTTGCTTTACTTGCTGATAAATGAACTCTCCTCTGTTTTGTTATTCAATTTGCATTTATTCAAAAGCTTTTCCACTTCAAGAAAAGCTCATATGGACAATGTGGTTCTTCTGAGGTTCAGATACAACTGGCAGAGCATGAACATGAGTTGATTGAAATGAATGCTAATAGTGAGAAATTGCGGCAATCATATAATGAGCTGCTTGAGTTTAAGATGGTATTGCAAAAGGTACATTTCTACCTTGATTTCTGGCCATTTTATTAATCTGCAGGCATTCCAGGTAAGAAATGAACTTCTGAGTACTTGCTTTGGCTTTGTTATCCTGGACATGCTTACCTGGGTGCTCATCTATCACATTCTCTTCCAAATTTGAACTTTTCAACTGAAATTAAGGAAGCATCTTAGATCATCTTTTTAGCAGAATTTTACCTGTAGGACCAATTTTTTTTCTGGGTTCAAATATAATTGTTCCTGTCAGAGATACTCATTTTTTTTGGTAATATCATGGTACAATTCCAGGCTAGTGGCTTCCTTGTTTCAAGTAGTCATACCACTGATCAGGAAACAGAATTGGTTGAAAATGTGTACTCCAATGATAACCATGCTGATACAGCATCATTACTTGAGCAGGTAACTGAGCAAATAGCAGTATTCTCTTGCAGAGTAGCTATATATCATTAATTATATGATCAAGTTCTTTAACATTTTTCAGCAAAGTTATTTTCAATCTTCAGGAGATGCGTTCAGAACTGTCAAATCAGTCTGGAGTTAGATTTATTAGTGGCATTATCTGCAAGTCCAAGGTTGTTCAATTTGAAAGAATGCTGTTTCGTGCTACAAGGGGTAATATGCTTTTCAATCAGGCAGTTGCTGATGATGAAATACTGGATCCTTCCTCAAACGAAATGGTCAGCTTCTTTCTTTTAGAACTTCTCATGTAATGGAACTCACACAATGATGTTTTGATTGGACATTCCCGCTGCCATCTTCTAAATGTGGGTCAACACAAAAGGAACTAGTTCACTAAGAAAACATTTTTAATTTTCTGGGTGTATGCTCATGAATAGCTTAACTCATGAAGAAATAAGCTCTAATTTTCTCCGTGTATGCAATGTGGTTTCTTCAATGATCTATATGCTATATTTCTTTGTTGGCTCCTTGCTGTAAGGCAACGCTTGAATATAAAGTTCATCTTATGGTTAACATAGATTTTGCTCCTGCAGGTTGAGAAAGTAGTCTTTGTAGTATTCTTTTCAGGTGAGCAGGCAAGAACAAAAATACTGAAAATATGTGAGGCATTTGGTGCAAATTGCTATCCTGTTCCTGAAGACACGACAAAGAGAAGGCAGATAACTCAAGAAGTATGTCTCTAATGGAAACGAGTTTCATTGGCATTATGATTGAGTTTTATCGTGCATTAATTATCATCGCATAATTCGTTGAAAAAATTGCGAGCCGGAAATGGATAATTTTTATGTTGTTCTTGCATAGTAGGCAAGCTAAGTTTTAGTAGCCTTCATTTTACGTGTTGATTGACATTCAATCTCATAATATACGTGGAAAAAGAATGTTCTGCTTTGTTTTCCCCTTAATAGCACTTGTGCTATGTCTGACTGCCTTCACATTTATTTCACAATCAGCTTAGCCTAATGTGCCACATTTGCCGCTTCAATGAGTGCTAACCCCAAATCTATTTAGGCATATTATGATGTACATGTAGTATTTTTTTGTGATCATACATTATCGAGATAAACTTCTTAATTGCAGGTTTTGTCTCGGCTATCTGAATTAGAGACCACTCTGGATGCTGGACTGCGCCATAGAGATAAGGCTTTGACCTCCATAGGGTATCACCTTACAAAATGGATAAACATGGTAAGAGACTACGAGTGAACAGAATAGTTGGAGTCATTGCTTTATACTGCAGATTGTTATTGTCTGATTCGAGCAAGTGGACCTTGTATTCTTGACAAATGAGTTAATTGCTCCAACTCCATTTTATAGGTTAAAACACAAAAGGCAGTGTATGACACGTTAAATATGCTAAATTTCGATGTTACAAAGAAGTGCCTTGTGGGTGAGGGCTGGTGTCCAATATTTGCGAAGACCAAGGTACATTTCTCTTTTGTCTTCTCTTTTAAGCAGTTTAATATATGGAACTTCAACTTGCACTGTTTTATGATACTGTTACCAAGTATTGACTTGTGAAAATTTTAGATACAAGAGGCTTTGCAGCGTGCAACATTTGATAGCAGTTCACAAGTGGGCATTATATTTCATGTGATGGATGCTGTGGAGTCACCTCCAACATACTTTAGGACAAACAGTTTCACAAATGCATTTCAAGAAATTGTTGATGCATATGGGTAAGTTAAACACGCAGTAGAATTTCGTTATGTGAAGAAATGTTGTAGACATGATTTATTTCCCTTGATCTAGTTTGGCCGCCTTAATTCTTTTCCATCATTCTCTCTGATTTTATTGGTAGCAGCAACATTCATTTGAAATTATTTCAACATAATTTAAGTTGGTCTCATATGAAGATGTAAAGGGGAGATGCTGGTAACTTCTTGATAAGAAATAGGTATTTGTTGAAGTTCCTTTTAGATAGTATAGTAACTTTATTTGCATTTGCTTTTTCATTTTAAGGGTTCATCCATTTTTGCAGTAAGACCTTTACTTTTTAAAAAAAAATGTTTTTGTATGCATGAAGCCTCTATAAGCAAAATGAAACTTTTTTAAAGGAGAGTCTACTTTTCAACATAGGCATGCCATGATTTTGGGTCTTTCTTAAAGATGTTGTAAATTAGTAATGCTTCATCTCTTCAGATAAATTTCAAATTCATTTGTTTCTCTAAATAATATCTGAAAATGAATATCCACGTCTTGTGCACATATGCTGGGCCAAACAGAAAGCACTTATGCTGTTGTTTTCGCTTGGCAGTGTTGCTAAATACCAGGAGGCAAATCCAGCTGTTTATACCATTGTTACATTTCCTTTCCTTTTTGCTGTGATGTTTGGGGACTGGGGTCATGGAATCTGCTTGCTGTTGGGAGCATTAGTTCTTATCGCAAGGGAAAGCAAACTTAGCTCTCAGGTTAGTACTCCTATTTAAACTGCTTCTTTTTCTTTTGGGGGTTGAAATAAAAACAATTATACAATTTATATGTTTCTTTTGTGAATCAAGTATCTTTTTTCTGACAGAAACTAGGCAGCTTCATGGAGATGCTCTTTGGGGGTCGCTATGTACTCCTGTTGATGTCAATATTTTCAATTTACTGTGGCTTGATATATAATGAATTCTTCTCAGTTCCCTTTCACATATTTGGTGACTCAGCGTACAAATGCCGAGATGCTACATGCAGGTGTGAAAATACTTACCATGCTACGATTCTTTAATAGAAATAAACTGCTATTTCTGATATGACGAAAGAAAATCTTTCTACTATTTTTTTCTTAGTTTTGGAATACAATGAAATGCTGATGATAAGAGTGAAAATATGGCTGCTTTGTTGCATTTTGAATCTTGTTATTCCTCATGGATGAGAAGTTGACGTGTCTTCATTATCTTCTTAGAAAATTTGGGGTTGGGATGGTGTTTATTTCCTTTTCTGCACAGATTGTATCTGTTTTACTTGGTTGTTAAGGTTGCAGTGTCATACGACGTAACAGGTTATCTTAAAACACTTGACTACTTTTGGGTATTTTACAATGATTTGATATCAGGTACTGGTGCTGCAATTGTTGGCAATGTGGTATAGACTTTGTCAGATTGCTTTTATAATTGTATAATTTCTGATGAAGTTGGCCAAGTTTCTCTTAGATTTTATATTTTTTTTCCAAATAGCAACCATTCTTATGCTCTCAAACATTAGATAGTGTAGCCACACTACTTAATAGGTAATCATTATCTTCTTTTTATTTCTTGAACAATTTAAGATACTGCCGAAATAATGTTTCTGGTGGTCTGGGTTTCTCTTAATTTTTTTCGCATTTGTGCTTTTACTATTGCCTCCCTGTATCTGAGTGCATGTATATCATGAATGAGCATCTAATGCACACTTTCTAGGTACCTATTTTAGTCTCTTGTTATCTTTTACAACTATTTTGACATTACTGTGTGTACATTTACAGTGATGCACGGACAGTTGGTTTATTAAAATACAATGATCCATATCCATTTGGCGTGGACCCAAGCTGGAGAGGCAGCCGTTCAGAGCTTCCTTTCTTGAATTCTCTTAAGATGAAGATGTCTATTTTGTTGGGTGTGGCCCAGATGAACCTCGGAATTATTTTAAGTTATTTCAATGCACGTTTCTTCAGCAGCTCAATTGATATTAAGTGTGTAATCATTTCCTTTTCTCTCCTGTTCATGGTTTGCATGTAAATAGTTATTTATTCTGTTATTGATTTTTTTCAGGTATCAGTTTATTCCACAAATAATCTTTCTCAACAGCCTCTTTGGATACCTTTCTCTTCTCATTCTTGTCAAATGGTGCACTGGTTCTCAAGCAGATCTATATCATGTTATGATTTATATGTTCTTAAGTCCTTTTGAGGCTCTTGGTGAAAATAGGTTGTTCTGGGGCCAGAGTGTGCTTCAGGTACGAGGTACCCTTTCTCTTTCTGCAACATGTGCTCTTAGAGTTTGTTTGGTTCCTAAATGGGGTAAGGTAGGTTTGTACTACCGCTAAATTATACCAAGAATATTGTAAAAAATGAATTATAAATGGGTTTCTAATACCTGCATCCCATATTTGGTATTTTTGGAGGCGAGGGGTCTAAATTCTTTTGATAAATGACTTTGACATAATTTTATTAAATAACTTACAATGGTTAGTTCGAGATAATTCTAACGGAGTGAGTTTATCTATCTATCTATCTCTATATATATATATATATATATATAGAAGGCTAAATATAAAACAAATAAAAAGCACAGGTAACAAAATAAGGAAATATGAAAAACAAAAGTATTAAAGAGGTCGGTGGATGTGCATGGGGAGAGGGTAGAGAGGAATGGGTGAAGGGGTAATCCCCCTCGATTCCATATTTATCCCATGATGAAGGGATTGTAATCTCTTTCATTATCCAATTCCATACTTAATAAAAACCTAAATTATGAAGTGTGTTTCTCCTTGTCCCACACATAATCCAATACCAAACAACCGTAAGAATAGTACAGTACATCTACTTCCTGGTACCTCTGTTAACAATTACTGTTGCAGGTAATATTGCTGCTTTTGGCACTTGTTGCTGTTCCATGGATGCTCTTCCCAAAACCTTTTATTTTGAAAAGACTTCATATGGAGGTATTATGCCTGTTTCGTTCTCATCTTTCTTAGTGATGATTGGATACTATGTTGACTTTTCTGATGAGAAAAGATGAAAGTAGTGGAACCCTTTGTGGAAATAGCTTTTGTTCTCTCTTAAGGGACATTTTAATGACAGAGTGGTGATTCATTTTTCGTTTTTAATTTTTAATTTTATGGTTGCTTTTTTTTTTTTTTTTTTTTTTGGGAGGAGGAGGAGGGGTCTTAAGCTAGTAACAACCAAGGGGGATCCAATCAAATATATTATTTATTGAAGATATCATTGACGTCTCCTCTTTAAGCATGTCTTCACTTTTGATATGTTGCTAGAATGGACTTCTAAATCTATCATTCCATTATTGTTGGGTTAAATTAGTTAGCCAGTTAATTTTCGAGGGTATATTTTTCATCAAAAAATAGTGGTGAAAAAGGAATAACCAAAACTGTAAGTTTGATATACTTGTGGATGTATTATTGCTTTCAGTATATGTGAAGAGATATTGGGCTTTCTAAAAATAAAGGTTTGTGTCATTGAGCTTCTCGTGTCCGAAGATGAAACTACTTAATGGAAACTTTTAGTGTGGAATATGCTATGTGTAGGTAGGATGACTTCTCTATTTGAGCTGCTTGGCCTTTAGGTGACTGCCTGGAATTGCAATCCCTATTCCAAATGTTTTATTTTCTTCAGTTCGTTATTGTGAGAAAAGTTGGGATACCTAATTGCTCGTTATTCAGAAAACCCTTTTCTAGTGTACTTTTTAGGACCCTCTTTCCCTGTTCCTCGGTCTAGCGATCTTATTCCAATCAGACTTTGCATTTTTGCTTTTATTTTCTCCCATGTTTTTTTCCAAACACGAAAATTTGACAAAGTTTTTATTCAGTCGACATCCTACCTAAAATGAAAAGTAGAGGTTCATTCTCTACAACAAACGGTAAATTCCTGTATAGAAGTTGTTAAGGTGTCTACTGATGTTACTTGAATTAGCAATTTGGTTTTATATCATCTTTTCTTTTTTTTTGGGGGGGGTGGGTGGAGAGAGCCTTATGGACAAAAGCGCTCTTTATTTACTTGGTATTTTGAATCTGACAATGTCATGTACAGCCTATCAATAGATAGACTTAGTAGTTTGAAGGCTTGATTTCTCTTGCACCTTTGACGATTGTCAGAGATTTCAAGGTCGTACATACGGGATACTTGGAACCTCCGAGATGGTTATTGACGAAGAACCAGGCTCTGCCAGGCAGCATGCTGAGGAGTTTAACTTTAGTGAGGTTTTTGTGCACCAGATGATACACTCTATTGAATTTGTACTTGGTGCTGTTTCAAACACTGCATCGTATCTTCGGCTTTGGGCTTTGAGGTACATCCATTAGTTACTTATTTTTTATTATCAGCTCGGTTTATGTATGTTCCTTCAAAACTCGCTATATGCATATATACACACACATTGTTGGTGTTGGTGCAGTTTGGCTCACTCTGAATTATCTACTGTGTTCTATGAGAAAGTTCTCCTCCTTGCCTGGGGGTAAGTTTCCATGTGACCTGTAGCTATTTCATTTTCTTCTCGCTGGTTGTTCATTTCTCCAGTTTGTAGCTATGGTTTTTCAAAAAAGATAGATAAATAAATATGATTTGTTGTAAAAGTTGATTTCGTTCATAATTTACTTAGCATTCTCGGTGTTGAATTTATTCATTCTAAGTTCAGGTATGATAACATCGTCATTCGGCTAGTGGGGCTGGCAGTTTTTGCCTTTGCGACAACTTTTATACTACTTATGATGGAGACTCTTAGTGCATTCCTTCATGCATTGCGTCTTCATTGGGTGGAATTCCAGAACAAGTTTTATCATGGGGACGGTTATAAGTTCAAGCCATTCTCCTTTGCCTTGTTAGCAGATGATGACGATTAGTACATAGCCTTTCTTTCTCTCTTTTTCTTTTGGGGAATTCTATGGAGAAGAGTTTTCCATCTTGAGAAGAAGCCTGACAAGAATTTCGAAAGGACTCAATTTTGACTAACTGTCACTTTGTACACTCTTTATTTGGATCAGCTGGATTATGTAGGATAGAATTGTAAATTTACAGCACAGGATCTTTTGGTATAGCAGTATGAAAAGGGCTCTGAGGTCGTAGTTAGCTGTTGAGGAAGAGATCTGTAAAGTATTCTCTTTCGTATATCCTTATCGTATTCTCCCAAACAGGGATTCAGTCATAGTGATTTGTGAAGATGAAATGTTTTATACCACTGTATCTTCAGAGTTTCACATCTTTTTGTTGCTGAATCTAAAACTATACGCACAACTCATATTCGTTTTTGTGGGAAGTTGTCCCTCCAGTTATGTAATAATAAAGCCTCTTTTACGGTCTAATGCTTCTGACCTGACTCCGCATGTTTCATCTCCGTTAAATTAACTAATTAATCATTGATATAAGTGCTCCGGAACAAACAGTCAACTTTTTATAGTTAACAATTAAAGCTCAATAGAGGTTTGGTTCTCCTATCTTAATTGCCTCAAACATCCTGGCATCATAACTGTCTGGAGTAAGGTTCTGAAAAACTAATGAAACCCATCAAGAAGTCATAGGTTCAATACGTAGCAATTTTATTTACATTTATGTTGAGAATTTCTTTTTGGTATTCAATGAAAAGTTTAGGGTTTTGAACTGAAGGAGGGAGTAGGTGGACACGAGTAAAATCCTTGGTAGGGAGCGCTTCCCCCCGAATGCGGCCCTACGCGGCGCGAATGCGGATATAGTCGGGCTCCAATGCGGGTATCGGACACCGAGTGGGAAACAAAAAAAAAAAGAGGTTTATAATTGGGATGCACAACATAAATAGTACTACTCAGAGCCCGTTTGGATTAGCTGATTTGAAGTAGCTGATAAGTATTAGGTGCTGAAAAGCACTTTTAAGTGCTGAAAATAATTTAATAAATAAGCAATTACATGTTTGGTTACAAGTGCTGAAATTGATAATAAGGTGCTGCAGTATTTGATAAAAAAATGCTGATAAGCTCTTTTTTCTGTTAAAATGACTTGAATAACCTTAGAACTATTTACACTAATAAAGGCGTAATCTCTTCAAAATTTTAGATTCCAGATCGATTCAAATACAAAATATTCTATTTGTCATTTTATTTTAAATACAACTGTGATTAGATAAGATAATTTTTATGATAAATATAATTTATTTTATGATAATCATATAATCATAAGTTATAATAATCAATAAATTGACAAAAAAATTTCAGTAAAAAAATAAACCTAAATAGGATAAAATATTTGAAGAGAAACACTGTCTTCAACCACAACACTTAGAAAGCAGTGCACCAAAAATTTGATATGTCCCCGTTTATTACATACAGTTCAAAGATTAATACACAATCACATAGATACAAATTTGCAAAGGAACAGAGAAATTGCTTACCTCAAATAGTCAATGAGAATTGCATACTTGAAGAGGCGGGGGGTTTATGTTGAAAAAATACGTGAGGTAGTGAGTATCAATGTAGGAGTTTTGTTTTGAACAGGAATATTTTAGGGATGAAACAGTAAGAATCTTGGTCAAACTTAAAGTGCTTATACGCTAAAAATTCATAAGCTGGGGGTGACCAGCTTATGGCTTTTGGCTTATTTTTAGCTTATAAGCACTTGGCTTATAAGCACTTTTAACTTTACCAAACGCGTAAATAAGCCGAAAAGTGCTTATAAGCTAGTTTGACCAGCTTATAAGCTTAGCCAAACACCCTCTTATAAACAACCTCATCTACTAGCAAGCTTGTAAAAAATAAGAACTAGAACGAACTAGATATTCTATGATCATCACAGAGTTTATAACACACTCTATGATGATATTACACATGACGATGCTAATAAAATAATAAAATAAAATAAAATAAAGTAGAAGTTAGAGTCTTGCCCCTTCTTCTCTAAACTTGTGAGTTCTTTGTAGCTCTTTGTCTTCTTCATCAAACCACTTCAAAATATATTCAAGATTCATCTCTTGTTGGATCGATTGGACCTCGTTGATGTGGTTGGGCAGCTACTTTTTGCATTGCAGCTCTCATTGGGGGTAGCCTAATATTTACCCCTTCATTCACATTGCCATCCCAACTTTTCTTCCTTGTGTGTGACTTCTTCGTTTTGCCACTATGCATTGGAAATATATCTCCACCTCTAGCAGCTCTACCTTACATTGAGCTAACATGATGGGTTACTGTACCTTAGCTTTATGTTTTGATGATCTAACAAACTTACTGTTAAAGAACCAGATAAGGAACCTGACACACTTGGTTCACAACTCAAATTAACGGGCTTCAGCTTATGTGAGTTGCTATGACTTCAGAAGATAGAGAATCAACACAGGGACCTGATACCCTTGTGTTTCCCTGACAGCAGTACGAAGTCAACTGTCTACAGCTGGAAAGTGACTGCCTGCACAGTACATAGAAACAGTGCAGCACAGTTCTGCAGTCACTTCTCATTTGCCTACCGAGT
This sequence comes from Nicotiana attenuata, assembly GCF_001879085.1. Lineage (NCBI taxonomy): Eukaryota > Viridiplantae > Streptophyta > Magnoliopsida > Solanales > Solanaceae > Nicotiana > Nicotiana attenuata. The sequence continues at coordinate 45,315,949 of NC_031990.1, forward strand.
GATTACATCATTCAAGTGATGTCATCCATGTTGTATTAACATTAAACATTACAACAAAACATCACTTGAACACTTGAGAATTCATTCAAGCACTTCAACCGTTTTGCCTGCCAAGCATTTAATTCTCAAGTGCATCAAGAACAAAGAACAACACTACTACGGACCAGTTCCTATAGCAAGTATTTTGTATGTCCTTAGTTGAGTTTTAACTTTGTAATTGTTCGTCATTGTAATTCCTACTTTGCTTATCTAGAAGCATTACTTAGGAACCCCTTGTAAACCATAAACCTTTAGTGTTTGTGTCGTGACTAGAGTTAGTCATGAGTTGAAGTCTTTGTAATAGGTGTATTGCAAAGTGGCTTGTAATAGGTGTATTACAAGTTAGTGAAGGATTAAGAGTTTAATTCCTATATTGCATAGGTTGTAATATAAAGTTGCTCATAGTGAAGTTGAAATCCTACCAGTGTAGGTCGTGGTTTTTTATCCCCTTGAGCAGGGATTTTTCCACGTAAAAACTCTCTGTTCCATTTACTTACTGTTTCATTAGCACTATCTGTGGGAACCTATAGAGGACCTGGTCTCTATATAGTCTGGTGGACTCATACATTCTATCAATTGGTATCAGAGCAGGCTCTTTCTATCAGGTTAACACCTAGAAAGGATCCTCATGGCTGCTCAACCAAATTTTGAAGAAGGTCAGTCTTCATATAGACCACCCAGGTTCATTGGGCAATATTATGGGTGGTGGAAGACAAGAATGCATGACTTCATCATGGCAGAAGATTCTGAGTTGTGGGATGTTTTTTGTGATGGTCCTTATGTTCCAACGAAGAAGGTTGGAGACCCTCCTGTGACGATGCCAAAAACCATGAAAGAATACAACGACGTAGATAGGAAAGCTGTTGAGAAAAATTTTCGTGCTAAGAAAATTCTGGTGTGTGGCATAGGACCTGATGAATACAACAGGATCTCAGCCTGTCAATCTGCCAAGGAGATATGGGAAGCTTTGCAAACATCTCACGAGGGAACCATTTAAGTAAAACAATATAAGATTGACACGCTCACCACCGAGTATGAACTCTTCAGAATGAAGGACGATGAATACATTCAAGACATCCACACAAGATTCACTTCCATCATAAATGAGTTACACTCGCTTGGTGAAATTATTCCTAGAAACAAGCTCGTGAGGAAAATTCTCAGTGTCCTGCCCAGTTCATGGGAGAGTAAGGTGAATGCCATTACTGAAGCAAAGGATTTGCAAGAGCTGACCATAGATGAATTAGTCGGAAATCTGAAAACCTACGAAATGAAGAAGAAGAAGGACATTGAAAGAAGAGAACCAAAGAAGGAAAAGAACCTGGTGCTCCAAGCTGAAAGCAATGACTCAAGTGAGGAGTACAGTGACATGGCTTACTTAACCAAAAGGTTTCAGAAGATGGTCAGAAGAAACGGAGGGATACCAAAAAGAGACAGTTCCAGCAGACCAAAGAATTATGACCTTTGTCATAAATGTGGAAATCCAGGGCATTTTATCAAAGATTGCCCTCTCCTGAAGCAAGAACATTTCAAGTACAACCCTGACAAAGCAGCAAAGAGGAACCCGGTTCCTGACAAACGCTTCAAAAGAAAGAACGCCGCTGACAATATTATAAAGCAAGCTCTTGCAGCATGGGGAGATTCCTCCAGTGAGTCTGAAGAAGAAACTGATACAGGTGATAGCTCTATAATGGCAATTGAAAGTGAAGCAAATGAATATGATTCAATATTTGCTTTGATGGCTCAATCGGACAATGATGAAGATGATGACAATGATGAGGTAAACTTCAGGGACGTTCAGAGGAATCTGAAATCCTACTCTCCTAAAAAACATGTCATTAGCAAATGTGTTAATTGATGCCTATCATAGTCTTGTGGATGATAAGGATGCCTTGACCATAGAGTTAGGAGATGCTGAACAAACTAGAGATGACTTGGTAGTGTGTGTGGTTGATCTGAAGGAAACAATAAGTGATCTGGAGAATGAAAAGGTGGTTTTGACTGAAAAAAATTGTTAGTGTAGAACATGAAAGAGACGACTTGATGGTAGTAGTTGTTGACCTAAAAGAAATCATTGAAAATCTAAGTAAAGAAAAGAATGACTTAGTGGAAAAAATCGATGCCTTAGAGCAAGAAAGAGATGACCTCCTAGTTGTGATTATAGATTTGAGGGAAACAATAGAGGAAATCAAAGCAGAGTGTGGGTCTGGGAGGATTGATAAAGGAAAAGGAGTTGCTAGTGAAGCACATATCAGGCTAGAAAACGAATTAAATTCTGTAAAAATCAGTTTATGTGCTGAACTTGAAAAAACTAGACAACTCCAATCAGAATTGGATAGAGTAAAAAATGATCTTGAAAAGTCTCTTAAGTGGACCTGGTCCTCGGATGCTATTACTCCCATGTATGTTCACAATGGTGGAAACATGCAGGGAATAGGGTTTCAAAGGGGGAGAACTCCTTACAACCCTCATAGCAAGTATGTTACTGTACCCGATATTGACTGCATACCCACTGTGGGAACAATGGGCATTTCAAAGAAGATTGCCAAGCCAGAGTTCAGTCTCTTCAGAAAAACAAAGTTTTTGCTGAAAGAGTAACTGCTGAAAAGGGACCAGGTGCCACTCATAAAAAAATGCATGTTACCTGCATGGACTAAAAGAGCACTTATTCTCCTCTTGCTTATTACAAGGGACCCAAACTTGCTTGGGTTCCTAAATCTAACCCTTGATTTCCTTGTGCAGGGAACAGTAAAAGGAAGAAGTCAATAATGGTTCATGGATAATGGATGCTCAAAGCACATGACTGGGAATACCATGGACTTCCTTTCACTAAAAGCCCTGCAAGGAGGGAGTGTATGAAAAAGGGGTACATTCTTGGAGTTGGAAAGATTGGGAAATCACTCACTCACTCAATTGAGAATGTGTACTACGTCAATAGGCTCAAGTACAGTCTCTTGAGTGTTTCTCAAATATGTGATAAAGGAAACAAGGTGGAGTTCTTGTCAAAGATATGCACAGTTACTAATCTAGTAACAGGCGAAGTGGTGCTGGTGGCCAAGAGATACAAGAACATCTACGTTGCCGACTTTGAGTCTTTACAAAGTGGTGATCTGAGTTGCTTGAAAGCAGTTGATGATGACGCTGAGCTGTGGCACAGAAGACTGGGGCACGCAAGTTTTTCTCCATTGAACAAACTTGTTCAGAAGGACCTGGTGCGTGGTTTGCCCAAGCCAAAGTTCGTGGAGCACAAAGTTTGTGATGTCTGCGCCAGAGGGAAGCATGTGAAATCCTCATTTAAGCCAAAGAAGGATGTCAACACCTCAAACCACTTGATCTCCTTCATATGTATCTCTGTGGTCCTATGAGAGTGCAAAGCAGAGGAGGAAAAAGATACATTTTAGTGATAGTGGACGATTATTCCAAATTCACTTGGACCCTTTTTCCTAGATCAAAAGATGAGACCTTTGAAGTGTTTGTAGCCTTTGTGAAGAAAATTCAAGTGAAGATGGATTCAAAAGTAGCCTGCATAAGATCAGATCATGGAACAGAATTTGACAATGCCAAGTTTGATGATTTTTGCAACGAGAATGGGATTACCCATAACTTCTCAGCCCCTAGAACTCCACAGCAAAATGGAGTTGTGGAAAGGAAAAATAGAACTCTTGAAGAAATGGAAAGGACAATGTTGATCGATAGTGGGATGGTGAAGAACTTCTGGGCTGAAGCTGTCAACATTGTCTGCTACTTGGTGAACATGAGCATGACGGGTGAACTGAATTTCTTCTTGGGTCTTCAAGTGAAGCAGTACACAAAGGGTACATTCATCAGTCAGCAGAAATACATCAAGGAGCTTCTGAATAGGTTTGATATGGAAGCATCAAAAGTGATTGACACTCCCATTGCCACTTCTACTCGACTGGATATGGATGAATCTGTCTCTCCTGTGAATCAAACCATGTATAGAGGCATTATTGGGTCTCTTCTCTACCTCACTTCCAGCAGACCTGATATTGTCTTTAGTGTGGGGCTATGTGCAAGGTTTCAGTCAAATCCCAAGGAATCTCATCTGAAGGCTGCCTAGAGAATTTTGAGATATCTTAAGGGAACACAGGACCTGGTCCTTTACTACCCTTCAGGTGATAATTTTAATCTTATTGTGTATGCTGATGCTGAGTATGCAGGTTATCTTGTGGACAGGAAAAGTACTTCTGTAATGGATCATTTTCTAGGATCATGTCTCATCTCATGGGGCACAAGGAAGCAGAACTCAGTTGCTCTTTCAACAACTGAAGAGAATATGTTGTTGCAGCTTCCTGCTGTGCTCAACTCCTATGGATCAAACAACAATTGAAAGATTTTGGTGTGTTCACTGATTGTGTGCCTCTTCTATGTGACAACACCAGTGCACTCAACATGGCCAATAGCCTGGTTCAACATAAAATAACCAAGCACATTGATGTGAGACATCATTTTCTCAGAGACAATGTGGAGAAGGGGCTTATCTGTATGAAGTTCTGTAGTACAGAGGACTAAATTGCATATATCTTCACCAAAGCACTAAGTAGAGAACATTTTGAGAGAAATAGGCTGAAGCTGGGGCTATTAAGGCCAAATTGAGAACCTGATTCACACCATTTGGCTATGAAAGTCGCATTCAGGTAACATTAGCTAAAGTGTTTTTCAGCCAAGTCTAACTCACTTCAATATCGTTGCAGGTAGACACGCATGATGATTATAGAAACTGCAGAAGCATAGCATATAAAAGAGGATTGAGAACTTTTGAAGGATAGGTCAAGAACCAGTTCTTGTACCACAGGTTAGTAGTCTTGTGCTTTTTCATATATATCTTAAAAGGATGCAAAAATCAAGTGCCGTGTCATCCACCTTTTCAGACTCTATATGTCACGTCTTTTCATTTCAAATCCCTTGATCTCCCTCTGAAACGCTGCCACTCCCCACAAAACTACCATCGTTTCAGAACCGATTTCTCTCCCCTCATAATTATCTCTTCTCCCATTAAAACCATCTCCTCTCTTTGAACAATCATATCTTTTCTTCAATTCTTCTCCAGAACTTTCAAACTTCATTTCTGCCATGGCAGAAAATCAACCAATAATCCCCTCCTTAGTTGAGAAAACCCCAAGAAAACCCTTGATGCTTCCGCTTCTAGTGAAACACTTCTTACCATCCCCTTTTCAACCACCACTGTCGAAGACTCTCCCAAACCTGACTCTCCTACACCCTCTATTTCTCCTATCACTCTCTCAGACCTCTCTCTCCATCCAAATGTTAAGAACTCAGAAACCCCAAAACCTGATAACCTTTCTACTCTATCTTCTGAAATCCTCACTGAACAAAGAAAGGATGGAGAACAGAGTAAAGTTCCGCAGGTAGTAGAGGTCTCAGAGGTTAGTATTGATTAGTCTACAGTTGTTCCCGCTTCTGAGTTTGTGGCACCCATGGAGTCTCAAGAGAAAGAGGCCGTAGAAAACATATTGGCCATATCTGCTGATGGAATAGTGTATGGGTGATCTCTTTTGTGCCTGAGTCTCAGAGGAAAGAGACACAGTTGTCAATGGAAGAAGGAGTTGTGGTGCTCTTTGAAAATTCTGCACCAGCAGAGACTACTAGGACCCTTCTTGAAGAACCTAACCCCTCTCCTGAGGAAACAAGTCAAAGATCTTTTTCCCAGGTCAGTTTCGACCCTGCTCCTTCTCCACACTTCGATGTTGAGCCCTTGGAAATTTTGGCTCCTGGTATGAGGTCCAGTGATGAAGAAGATCAAGATAATGTTGCTCTAGATGCGTTTATTGCCAAGAGGAGGGCAGTAACCACTCCTGAGCCTTCTCCTAAGCAACCTACTACTAGGTTGCAAGCAAAAGAGGCTTTTGAGTCAGCCCTGCAACAGAGTAAAAGGAGTAACAAGAAGAAGAAAAAGAGGCTAGTGAAAAATGGAGAGGTTATGTGTGACAAAAACATTCATGTAGTGGAAGTAGATGAGGAAACAACATAGGAACCAAGTTCCTTGGTGAAAAGGTCTCAGAAAAAGAAGCGAGAGGAAGTTGTTGCTACGCCAAGTTCAAATCAGTGAAAAGTGGTGGAAAGTAGAAACAAGTTGTGAGTGAACAGTCATTGTCTGATGAGGATGTGTTAGTAAAGTCAAGTGGAAAGGGAAAATCGAGTGTGAAGTCTGGAAAAAGGAAGGTGGAAACTGTGAAGGAACCTGATTCTGCAAAGAGAGTAAAGCGTGAGAGTATGTCCGCTAAGGAACGACTGAGGTACCAAAAGGTTCTGTGGGGTCGTACTTTTGACCCAGAAATATCTGAAATGGTTGGTATGAGGCAGTTAATAGACATGGTTGAGTTTCAACAGTGGGGCCATCTGTTCAAGGTGGATGTGCCCAAAGTATATTATAATGAGGTCCAAAGCTTCTATGCAGACCTCTTTCCTGTTGAAACAGATCATATCTGTCCTTTGGTCAATGGAGTTGATATTGTGTTGGATGCTACTCTGCTTGGGGACATTCTTAAGGTCCCTGCTGATGGTATGTCTTCTGTGAAGAATGTTGTATGGGTCAAATTTCAAAAATGCTATTGTGAAGGAAGGTGCAGTCCAGCGGGGGGAACGGGTACACAAGAAAGCTCGGCTTCCTGTTTATCAGTTGTTGTTTGAGTTGGTCAACAAGGTTCTTCTACCCCGTGCTGAAAGAAGGTCTATCACTTCCAAGTCTAATTTGTACTTGATGGAAGCACTGGATGGGTTCCAAGTTGTAAACTTGCCAGCCATCATGATTGAACACATGCAAAAGGTGGCTACTTTCAAAGATGGGAACCACGGTCTTCCTTATGGATTTCTTCTCACGCATGTTTTCAAGTTCTTTGATGTACCTTTGGGACAGCCCAAGGTAGGGACCAAGAAGCAGACCTTCTCTCAAACTACTTTGGAGGAATGCAAATGTGTTAAAAAGGGTAGAAGGTAGGCAGCACTTCGACAATCTCTCAGCTTATCAATGCTCAAAATATTGCTACTGAGGAGATTCGAAAGTTGAAGGCAAGAAATGCCATACTGGAGAGTCAGCAGGCCCAAGGGGCACCAGGGTCAAATCAGGAGATCGCTCGTCTGACCAAAGAAAATGCTGATCTCCGGCAACAAGTGGAGAACCTGAAGGAGAAACTGCTCACAGAGCAAATGTCAGCGAATGCCCGAATAGATCTCATTCTCAACACCCTTGCTGCAGCCTCTAAGCCCTCTCCTCCTAGTGTCCCCTAGGCAAACCTTTCAGTGACCAGTTTCAGGATTATCTCTTCTTTTTTTCTTGTTTTGATGACTTTGGCAGTTGTTTTTGTTTTTCTTTTGTGGTGTGGATGGGATGTACTTGTACTGCTCCCGCTGATAACAGTCCAATTTCTGCCTTTGCTGTAATGGCAAAGGCTTATGTTTTATAAAAACTATCCACTTTTGCTGTTTATTGCTTATGTTTCTCTGCTTCTCTTTTCTATCATGTTGTGTGCACATATGTGGCAAGAGTTAGCTAGGTTAGACTTCTTTATGCTGATTGTTTGCTTGTGTATATTTTAATGATGCCAAAAGGGGAAAGTATAATTGAAACAGGGATCTGATTAAGGGGGAAGCATAAAGTCATAGGGAACTTTTAAAGTTCGTGTTACCTCATCTGGTCCATTTTGCTCTAACACATGCGTTATTAATTTCTAAGTTTGTCATCATCAAAAAGGGAGAAATTGATGGGGTTATAGTACCTTAGCTTTATGTTTTGATGATCTAACAAACTTACTGTTAAAGAACCAGATAAGGAACCTGACGCACTTGGTTCACAACTCAAATCAACGGACTTCAGCTTATGTGAGTTGCTATGACTTCAGAAGATACAGAATCAACACAGGGACCTGATACCCTTGTGTTTCCCTAACAGCAGTACAAAGTCAACCGTCTACAGCTGGAAAGTGGCTGCCTGCACAGTACACAAAAATAGTGCAGCACAGTTCTGCAGTCACTTCTCATTTGACCTACCGAGTGATCACGTCATTCAAGTTATGTCATCCATGTTGTATTAACATTAAACATTACAACAAAACATCACTTGAACACTTGAGAATTCATTCAAGCACTTCAACCGTTTTGACTACCAAGCATTCGATTCTCAACTGCATCAAGAACAAAGAACAACACTACTACGGACCAGTTCCTACAGAAAGTATTTTGTATGTCCTTAGTTGAGTTGTAACTTTGTAATTGTTCGTTATTGTAATTCCTACTTTGCTTATCTAGAAGCGTTACTTAGGAATCCCTTGCAAACCATAAACCTTTAGTGTTTGTGTCGTGACTAGAGTTAGTCATGAGTTGAAGTCTTTGTAATAGGTGTATTGCAAAGTGGCTTGTAATAGGTGTATTACAAGTTAGTGAGGGACTAAGAGTTTAATTCCTAGATTGCATAGGTTGTAATCTAAAGTTGCTCATAGTGAAGTTAAAATCCTACCAGTATAGGTCGTGGTTTTTTATCCCCCTGAGCAGGGATTTTTCTACGTAAAAACTCTCTGTTCCATTTACTTACTGTTTCATTAGCACTATCTGTGGGAACCTATAGAGGACTTGGTCTTTATATAGTTTGGTGGACTCATATATTCTATCATAACATCTCTTCTTCTTCACCTTCTTCATAGATATCAACACTAAAGTTGCCCTATTGGTGTTGGTTTGCAAGCTCTTATTCAACTACACCACTTGGTTCATGTCTCTTTGCCACTATACCAATAGGTTTAACTACGGAAGCTTGAAATTGGGCATTTGTGTTAATGTTCTTACCTGAAAAGTTCAGCACCTGTGAAGTCGTTTTTGAGCCAGCTGAGTATGCACCTTTATGAGGTTTTGGACTGTCCAAAACATCCAAAAGTGCCCGGTCATGGATTGAAATCATAGCCTTGTTTGAAGGGATAAAAGCAGGCGCAAGCGGGCTCAACTTTTTTTTAGGAGAACTTGAATCAATGTTGTTGTTTGGTACCTTTGGTGGGCTACTTGAAAGCTGACTATCTCTCTCATCTTTATGATCCAGGAATTTAAGTTCATGAGTGCTGAACTTTTTTTAGCATAAAGTTATTATCAATCACATCATATAAAAACATAACTAATTGAACATGATGATGAAAAAAGTTAACAAGAGAACACATAGTATTAATATTAAGGACGTCGTAAAACTATGATGGATAACGCAACTGATGAGGAAAAAATTTATGGGTTTCTCCCTTCGAGAGGAATTGCTTGTCTTTAGGAGGGTCAAACTTTGGAGTCCTTTTTCTTTTTTCTTTCTTTATAGTGAATTAGATTTTGTAAACTAAGAAAAGATAAAATAAAGTCAGTAAAAAGAAATTTAGAAAGTAGTATTGGATAAAAAAGGTGGTTGGTGAAAACTGAAAAGAAAGAAAAGGAGAAAATAGCTTGATAATATAAGAAGAAAAAAGAAATAATTGGCCAGTTTTAAAAGACTTGGTGGGAGACAGTATCGAACCCTCGCCCTTCAACTTTCATAAAGTTCCAACACTCTTCCACAACCAAAGCATCCATTAGACTTCTTGTCTCATAGGTGCTTTTGTAATGTTTTATACTCGTTTCCTCAAATTTTCTATATAACTATACATACTCTGCGTCAGGATTAATGGGTGCTCGAGCACCCAAATTTAATATGTAGATATGTCCCTGCCTGTGTGATTTGCAGGCTATTACACAGTGGGGGTTTATCCAGTGCGGCAGAGTGCTCACCCGAAGAGCAGAGGCTGTGGCAGAAGCTGTAGCGACTGCGGATTTTCCCGGGGTTCCAGAAAACACGTGATCTTGGACGGTAAAGAGTGAACTAGCAACATTCATTGCGTAAAACTATCACTCGTACTCTCTGATTCCACTTTCAATAAAAAATCTTGTATTAGAAAGGAAATTGATAAGGGGTTTTCCAAATTTCGACCGAACCAAGATATAATCTTTTTAAAAATAAATTATAACCTAGGTTGAGAGTATGAAAGTCAAACTAATTAATTTTGTCTTAAGTTGAATAACAATTGTCTAATTCTTTTAAAATAAACTTTTCATACTTTGTGACTATATAAAAAAGTAGTACTATTATAAGTTACTGCAGTTCACAATTAAAATCAGTAAAAAATATATTAATTTCTTAATAAAAAGTGTTTGACTTTCAAATAATAGTTCTGATCATTTTAAGGCCTCATTTGTTTGCACTTAATAGAGGTTTGAATCTTAATCATTCAGATCTCAGACATTAAGTGAGTTTGTTGTTAAAGTCTGAATCTTAATTATTCAGATCTTAATCATTAAGTGTGTTTGTTTTTTTTTTACTTCACAACCACTTAATGGGTCCGAATAGGTCTGTATGATTAAATCTATAACAGAGACTTAATTTCATTAAGATGCTATCACACATTCATTATTAATTGCCGCTACCGCCTACCATTATCAACTACCACCATGCCACCACCACCACCATACTCAACCACCACCACCACCCCTACGCCACCATCATCCTCAGTCATAGCCGCCACCATTATCGATCATCACTATCCACCATCCCCACCACTCCAACCACCATCATTGCCACCCACAATCAACACTCATCCACCTCAATTACCACATCTAACCACCGCATCACCATCAACAGCCACAATCGGCACTGCCCATCATTATAACCTACCACCACCCACCCATCACCTTCCTCAGTCACAACTACTACAACCACCCGCCATTATTAACTATCACCACCCACTACCACCATCCTCAATCATAATCGTCACCACTACCAATCACTACTAGCTACTAGCATGAACCATCATCATCAATCAAAACTACCACCAACCATCGCCTCTAGTCGGCATTCACCCGTTAGCCATCACCACCAACAACTATCATATTTTAAAAAACTATATATTTTATTGATAGAATATTATATTAGTTAGTATTTTATTTGAATTTTATGTTTATTAATTTTTAAATAAAGATAAATTTTATACATTCAGATGTTAAAAATCAAACAGTCTTATTATTTAGTATTCAGATCTTAATACACATCTTAATATATCCAGATGTATATTCAGATTCAGATATCTTAATCTTAATACACATCTTGATATTCAGATTCAGACGTCTTAATCTTGAGAAAAACAAATGAGGCCTAAGTGTCTTTGTTAGTGAGTCCAGAACCAAAATGTGGTTCTTTTGGACTAAAAACACTTTTTAAAGTGCTAAAAAAAGTTACCATTTTATATAAAATGCGGTTATGAACCGCATTTTACCTTAACGGCCGTTTGGGATGTTAAAGTAAAGCGCGGTTCATTACCGCATTTTATACAAAATGCAGTTGAATACCGCGCTTTACTGGAAGCTGAAAAGACACTTATGTGAAGCGCGGTTCATTACTGCATTTTATATAGAACGCAGTACGAAACCGCGTTTTATATAAATAAATAATTGGTCCCTTACCTTTCATCCACGTTTCTGCCCCGCTTCCCCCTTCCCCCTTCCCCTTTAAAGAAATACAACGGTCCACCCCTCCATTAACGTCTCAAAGAGCTCGTGTGGAACCCACCCGTCCCGTCCCATAAAAAGTAGATATTATTGGTCCCACATCCTAGCCAAGCCTTCTATTGTTGTGGGTTGCTTGTTTCGGAGTCAAAATTTCAAATCTTCAACTTTCCGAAAATATAATTCAAGGTATTCCGATTTAGTTATTTCCAAACTCGTATAAATAATGCATATTAGTTGTATTGAATGTGTTGTATGTTGTTTTGTGTTATTTTTGCGATTAAATTGGTATGCTATTTTTATCCGGACTAAGATATTAATGTTGTAAAAAGATATGTTAAAATTGTGAAATCANTTTATATTGATTTTTGTGATTACAATGTATTTGTTGTATTTTATCTGGTTTAAATTATTTATTTGCTTAAAGACTAGTAATATAGTGCCTTTTAGGGTAGTAAAATGTAATGCCTTTTACCGTAGTAAAATGTAGTGCCTTTTAGCGTAGTATAATTTAGTACCTTTTAGTGTGGTAAAATGTAGTGCCTTTTATCGTATTTTCTCTTTAGTTTAAGTATCTCTTATACTCAAAAATACGTCAAAATAACAGATAGATCAAACACAAACTCTGTCCAATTATAGTCAACATATAATTGGTGCTACTAGGCCGCAAATATCGAGCCTGGAACCCATATATGAATATTTAATAATTAAATATTATATAATTATTAAAATTAACTATTTAATTTACAAACAAACATATAAAATTATAAAACTAACATGTGAAATAATAAAACTAACACATAGAAGAATTCAGGATAAATTGGTGCTACAGGGCCGCAAATATCGAGCCTGGAACCCATATGTGAATACTTAATTATAAAAATGAATTATTTAATTTACAAACAAACATGTAAAATAATAAAACTAACACATAGAAGAATTCAGGATAAATTGGTGCTACTAGGCCGCAAATATCGAGCCTGGAACCCATATTATTACATCCCATGTTTTCATACGTGAGAGTACGTCGTAAGTCAATTGATGTAAGCTAAAAAAATGAGATTGTCATTGAAAGTACATAACGTAAGTTCATCATGTTATCTTGGAGATTACAAATCTTTAAGATCATGAATAACAAGTACCAAAAGGGTTGGAAAGCTTAGACGCTAAACGAATTGAAGAAAATAAGTTTCGTCGAAAGTCAACAAGTTTGGAATGTTATAACATATACTTTTGGGGTGAGACTAGGGTGATTACCATGACGAGGAGGTTAAGTTATGATTTATTTTAGTCGTATGATAGTTGTGTGTTATGTTTTTAAGTCAAGCGAGTTGTGGAACAAAAGTTGGCAAAGGTCATCACAAGTTACATTCATAATATGCTGAAATTTAGGTCAAATGTAGCTGCACGTTTCTCCCAATATACTTTGAATCAAGGGATTAACTACATATCAAATTGAATGTATACGAGTCTAGTTCCTAACACATTAAAGCGTTTATCGATACGACATTGGACTAGAGAGATATTCGCGTTTTCGCGAGACTGCACAAGCAGCTCCCATGGGACCCACAAAGTTGGTTTAAACTTCAGCTTGTATTTAAGTCATTTATATGTCGTTTTCACTCATTTTTCTCATCCACAACAGTTCCTAAACCCTCCTAAATTCTCTCCAAGGGTTACTCCATGATTCTAGGGTGAAAACCTAAGATAAAAACATGAATCCAACGCTAGAAATCCCGTGGTGCTTGCTAGATCGTAGTTCTTCATCTTATGGCTGTTTTGGAGGGTTCTTCAAGGGTAAATAACTTCAGATTTTGTGTTGTTCTTTATGTTTAAGATAAGAATCAGTTCCTCCTTAGTATATATTAGAGTTTCAAGGCGAAATAAAAGTATTTACACACCAACTTGAACACAAAGGTTAATTTAAGAAGAGAATACAACTACTATAGTGTTGTGGTGTGATTGAGGGTTGTTGTGAGCTACACCAGCTGAGGATTTCAAGTTGTATCTACTGCCTAAGGTATGTAAATCATGTTCTTGGTTGTGCTTAAGGTCAATCATGTGTTGGTTGAGTTCTTTCAGTGAAAATCTACAAGATAGTAGTTGACATGGCATAATGAATCATTATCTTTTCTTTGTGGGTTGTGTTGAGGCTATATATATGGGTTGCTGCGGCTGGAAATTTTTATAAATAATTTCATTATGTTGTGGCTGTTGTTGTTAAGCTTATCTATGTGCTAATTCAGTGGATTGAAGAAGATAACATGAAAAATAAGATATTGGCGATAAATGTTAAGGTGCTAGGCATGTGGACTATATTTGAAGATTATGCTTATGATGTTTTGTGTTGAAAATGATACGGTAAGCATAAGTATGATGTTATATATGTTGTAGGAAAATTCATGGAAAAGGAATTGGATTAAAACCATATTTTGTTAATGGTAAATCGAGCTTGCCGCTCAAAATGGTTGTTGAACTAAATGGAGAGATTATTGTGAATTATATTGTTGTTGTTTGGGCTGTTTGGTGACTTTTGGTAACATATGGGATGTATTAAAAATAGGGGAGGTGCTGTCCATTTTCTTGTAGAATATTGGTTTCTAAATATGAGAGTTACAACGCTTATATGATGACGGCGAAGTCGGTTTACTCATTGTAGACGTAAGAAGATCATATTGAGCTTGCTTGACGATTGTATAGAAGATTCCAAAGTTATGTTAAAGCACTTCCTTCTTTCTTTTGGCATAATCTAAAGTGAAATGAATACGCTATTTCATAACGGATCTACTCCTAGTTGCCCATGTTGTTCTTTCCTTATAAAGTTATTCTAAGCAAGTATGTATGATCCTTGAATCCTACTGAGGTTCATATTGATGGTATGGATGTACATACTGTTAATCGAAGGTGCAACGACCTTACGTCACTCCGAAAGGTTTAGAACGTGATTCCATGAGTCCAGCATGCATTATATATAGTATATATTTTACTCTACCGAGCCGCGCTATAGTCGGCCGGGCACGACACCTATTGTGCAACCACTGATCAGTTGGGTTTACCGAGCTCCACATGGCCGGGTACGATTCTACCGAGCCTTATGATGGACGGGTACGTTTTTACCGAGTCCTCTTTGAGGCCGGGTACGATATGATGATGATGATGATGCCCACAGAGGCATATGTTTTTAAAAGTTTATGTATATATGTATTATGCATTTCATGTCAGTAGCCCCCAGAGGCACTCAAATGTTACAGGTTGTATCTCCTCTATCTCACTTTATATTACTGTTCTTATTTATGCTTTCCTACCTTACATACTCGGTACTTTATTCATACTGACGTCCTTTTTTCCTGGGGACGCTGCGTTTCATGCCCGCAGGTCCTGATAGACAGGTTGACAGTCCTCCTAGTAGGCTATCAGCTCAGCGGAAGGTGTTGGTGCACTCCACTTGCTCCGTAGTTGCCTATTTGGTCAGTATGATTTGGACATGTATTGATTAGTATGACGGGGCCCTGTCCCGACCTTTATAATGTGTATGTACTCTTAGAGGCTTGTAGACAGATGTCATGTATATGAAAGATTGTATGGCCTTGTCGGCCTATGTTCAGTGTACGAGTGTTCATTTTGGTCTTATAGGACCGTATGTTACATGTATAAGTTTGTATTAAATGTTGGGTCGTCTTATGTCAAGTATTCCCTTATGTTTTATTCTTGTTATATCATGACGATCTTTCTGGATCAATTACCCATGATAGTATGATAAGAAAGATATGTTACGTTGGTACTCGGTTGAGTAAGGCACCGGGTACCCGTCGCGGCCCTTCGGTTTGGGTCGTGACACATATGTGAATATTTAATTATAAAAATGAATTATTTAATTTACAAACAAACATATAAAATAATAAAACTAACACATAGAAGAATTCAGGATAAATTGATGCTACTAGGCGCAAATATCGAGCCTGGAACCCATATGTGAATATTTAATTATAAAAATTAATTATTTAATTTACAAACAAACAT
Source organism: Nicotiana attenuata (assembly GCF_001879085.1). Taxonomy (NCBI): domain Eukaryota; kingdom Viridiplantae; phylum Streptophyta; class Magnoliopsida; order Solanales; family Solanaceae; genus Nicotiana; species Nicotiana attenuata. The sequence goes on from NC_031990.1 coordinate 45,331,546, forward strand.
ATAAAATTATAAAACTAACAAATAGAAGAATTCAGGATAAATTGGTGCTACTGGGCCGCAAATATCGAGCTTGGAACCCATATGTGAATATTTATTTATGAAAATTAATTATTTAATTTACAAACAAACATATAAAATTATAATAAAACTAACACATAGAAGAATTTAGGATATCTTAGTGCTACTGGGCCTCAAATATCGAGCCTGCAACCCTTATGTTTTAAACTTCATAATTAAGTATTGAATAATTATAAAACTTAATTGTTTAATTTACAAACAAACATATAAAATTATAAAACTAACATGTAATTAATGTTGTTTAATTTACAGTAGACGACATGGATGTGCCGCCTATTCATCCCGGACCTTCTAGCGATGAGCTACTCTCGTTACAGGGCGACCATAGGTCCGCCCACATATGGGAGGGTGAGTTACTGACCCAGATCTCCGTGCTAGGAGAGTGGACGACATGTGGGACTTTCTGCATGACAGAGTTCTCCATGATCGTGTAGTCACATGCCTGCGGGAGATCGGTTTCTACAGGATTTTGGAGGTCGGGCGGCTGCAGCTCGATTGGTCTTTGGTCACGGCCCTGATAGAGCGGTGGCGACCGGAGACGCACACATTCCACCTACCCATTGGTGAGGCCACCATCACACTGCAGGACGTGGAGGTTTTATATGGGCTGCCTGTTGCTCTCCCACCTGGCATGAGAGAGATGACACGTGTGCAGTACCTAGACATGCTGCAGCGGCTCACTGCTTTCCGACCAGAGGATGAGAATGTACTGCATGGGACCGGTCATTTTTCGCTGACGACTATTCTACAGTGGTTGGAGGCATTTCATCGTGAGATCGATGGCGATATACCGGATTATCATGTTGACCGGTATACGAGGTTGCTGTTACTCCTTATGTTTGGAGGGGTCTTGTTCCCGAACACTTCGGGGAACCTAGTCAACTTGAGATTTCTTCATCATCTTGAGCGGCTAGATCATTTACCCCAGTACAGCTGGGGCTCAGCTGTTCTCACCTACTTGTACAGGCATATGTGCCGGGCGAGCATGGGCACCCAGAGTGACGTTGCTGGATTTTTGCCGCTACTACAGGTGACAACATATTCGAATACTCTATTCATTTTATCATACCTAGTAAAAATGTATCTTAAAATTTACATCAACTTTTTATGTTAGGTTTGGGCCTAGGAGCGGTTCCTGCAGTTGCAGAAACCTCTACCACCATTAGATCCGGGTGTACCACCGGAGTTGCTCTCTCTAGCTAGGAGGTGGGTTCTCCGGCGGGGATATATGCGCGAGTACGAGGCTCGGCATAATCTCTCCTTGTTGAGGGATATATTGGATTTGCTGGAATGGCGCACAGGTAAATGTATATCTAAGTTTACTTGTAATACACGCTAAACACAAGTTGCGTATACTGACGTGTTCTGTTCTTACTTAATAGTTCATCTGGATGCCATACAACGACGAGTTGATAGCTGGCTTGCCCTGTTATTGCTCGGCGGGCCAACTTATGTGGGCCTCTTCCGTCTCGTTGTTCTGCCTTGATATTGTGGAGCATCATGCCACCGAGCGGGTACTTCGCCAGTTTGGCCGTCCGCAGCTCGTACCGACGCCACCCACCTGGGAGACCACACATTACCAGCGAGATGATCGTACCAGGGTGGACGACATATTTTTGGCATGGCTACAAGACCAGATATTTACATGGGACCGGCGAGCTGACCTGATTCTGCCCCCCCTTCACCGAGACGGCTGACTGAGCATGATTACATGGGTTGGTACTGCGGCGTTACCCGACTTATCATCGGGAATCCCGTTGACACGGGAAACATAAAGATAAACTACTACACTCAACACATATATGTCATTGTTTAGTCACGACCGCCTAGTATTCTCTGCTCCAACCACTTAAATTTTTCTTCCAACTTATTTTTTTCTTCTTCCACCTCTTTGAGTTTCGCCTTCAACTCCGCAACTTCTCGTTTGTGTTCTCGGTCATAGGCCCACTGTATTTTGGTCAAATCATGAAGATGCTGCAAAGATTGTTTGTAGCATTCCTGCTGACAGGGTTCATCAATCCACACCTCAAAATTGCAAAAATTTTCGTTGTTGCCATAAAACCTGTTCACACACATCCAGTATCTGCGCCCAACTTGACCGTCATCCCAACAGTCTGCCATCATACAGCGTTTGCCACATTGGCACGTTGGTACATACAAGCGGTCAGACATTTGTTAAAGCGAGAAAAAACCCTACTTTTATGGAAAGTTTTGCTATTTGTTATGGTTAAGCGTAGAAAATAAGTAGAATGCGCCCGTTATTTATAGGCAAGACAACACACAAAACGTAGTATTTAACCGCGCTATATATATTCACACAAAATGTAGTATTTAACCGCGCTATGCTTGGCGTGTTAAAGATTCTTTCTGAGACGAAACAACTTTTTCGCAGTCTGGCAGCTTTTCAGAACGGCAAGACAACACAAACTATAGTATTCAACCGCGCTATATATATTCACACAAAACGTAGTATTTAACCGTGCTATATATGGCGTGTTAAATATTTTTCTGAAATGAAACAGCTTTTTCGCAGTCGGGCAGCTTTTCAGAACGACAAGACAACACACAAAATGTAGTATTCAACCGCGCTATATATATTCACACAAAACGTAGTATTTAACCGCGCTATATATGGCGTGTTAAATATTTTTCTGAAACGAAACAGCTTTTTTGTAATCGGGAAGCTTTTCAGAACGACAAGACAACACACAAAACATAGTATTCAACTGCGCTATATATATTCACACAAAACGTAGTATTTAACCGCGCTATATATGGCACACTAAATATTTTTTCTGAAACGAAACAGCTTTTTCGCAGTCGGACAGCTTTCCAGATCGACAAGACAACACACAAAATGTAGTATTTAACCGCACTATATATATTCACTTATTTATTAAACATCTTCCCTCCCCTGACAGTGTAGTTTTCTAATAATTTTAGAGTGAAACTCGAAAGTGAACGTTAAAATTTTCCGTTTTCTAATCCAATACTATTTTTGATTACATGAACGGGAGGGAGAAATTTATTAATTTACTCAACTGAAAAATATTAAATATCAATAAGATGTAACAAGGTTGTGAAAACATAATTTTATTTGATACATCTTGCAACATAAAAAAGTACAGACACTTATTACAAAAAATATTACGAAATGAAAACACTAGGTGTATCCTTGATAGTTGTGTACATTAGACGAACTTGCACCAGGAGCTGGATTACCACCGCCACCCAAACCAGCTGAATGACATTTACGACGGTTGTGTCCTGTTTGCGATCATATGCCACATTTACGCGCATAAACGGTATCACCAACATCCATTTGGTTCCGTATACGCGTTCTCTTTTGCACTTGTAGCTTGCGCAAATAGTCCTTGTTACACAACATTTTAAATGGTTCCGGCGGACAATAATGCTCAGCACCCAATGGCTGCAACTGCCCACTATATGTGTTTACGTATGCAGCAACAGTGTATTGCCTATCAACATAATTGGTTGCCCCTAAACCTGTTTGTTGAAAGCACTTCATGGCATGTGAGCATGGCATGTAGTAGATGGTCCATTTCCCACATGAACACAACTTGCTGGCTTCATTTACAGTGTGTAGATTATTTCCCCGGTGTTGACGGATAGCGGTGCGAACTTCAAAAATACCCCGGTTGTGACCATATTGTAAATATGAATGCCAATGTGCTCGCCTCCTGTATTTCTCAAATCTTCTCATTGGTATTGGCATAAATTCAAGACCCCTGTCCATCAAATCTGATGCACCTCTATGCCTTTCAACAAACCTCTCCGCCATCTGTTTGAATGTCATCCGGACCATGGCAGTGACAGGCAATCCACGTGCAGACTTCAATAACCCGTTGAAAGACTCCGACACATTTGTAGTCAGGGTTCCCCATCGTCTGCCACCATCAACGTGTAATGTCCACTTGTGACGCTCATACGGAATAAACCAATTATAGGCTCTTTCATCTAACTGCCGGATCGATTCCATGCGCCTCCTGAATTTGCACTGTCGGTGATCAGCTGCAGCCATCCACAGTAAATTATGCAAGTCCTTGTTGGGATATTTCTTCTGGAAATTGGCCTTCAGGTGCCTCACACAGTAACGGTGGTATGCATAGGGTTCCTGCCATTCAGGCAAATGCTCTGCAGAACTTAATATACCACCATGCCGATCAGATATTAGACAAATACCTGAACGTTGTTTGACAACGTGCTACTTCAAGTGGTTCAAAAATAGCGTCCACGTCTCTTGGCTTTCATTGACACAAATGGAAAACGCTAGTGGAAATATTTGTCCATTGGCATCTACTACAACGACGATCAACAACATAATATCATACTTTCCATAGACATGAGTACCGTCTATGGAAATTACCGGACGACAATGCACAAAACTATCAATTGCTGGTTTAAATGCCCAGAACACGTATCTGAATATATATTCTGGTATTTCTGGACTCCGCTCATGCTTCCATTCAACAACAGTCCCGCGGTTAAAGTGTTTCAGTGCGGCCATGTACCTAGGTAGAGATGAAAATGACTTATCCCAGTCACCATAAATAATTTCAAATGCACGTTTTCGCCCGAGATATGCCTTTCTTTTGGTAATAGTACACCCATATTCTTGGTGGACAGATGTAATACACTATTTGATCTTGTACCTAATGGACACTTCCAAGTGTGGAATCAAGACAAGAGAAATCAAGTCAACATCCAAGTTGAAGTGATTCTCATTGAATGTGTCCATTTCAAAAAACGTGGGTGCTAATATATTTACCCACTTTCCACAACCCTGTTTCCTTCTTGCTCGCACGCAGCATCCAGTGACAACCCGTAAACCATCTACGACATATGACCTTGTATACCTGCGGAGTAGACTCCCATACTATCATCTCACGACACTCTCTTACGTTGTACATTTTACAAGCCATGGATAGGCAAGCTTTATCGGGAAAATACATGCCCATTGCCAGCACTGTTGGTCTAGACTCATCCCACATTGCTGACCAAATTTCGTCAAGATCCCTTGGTGAGGGCATCCACATCCGGCATACTTGGCAAATTATCAAGGTAGGGAATATGCCTTGAATGAAATGACACGTGGGACTCGTACACTCTTGGTCTAACGGGAGGTGGAGGAGCATGTTCCCTCGTCAGCTCAGGTCCGACATTCACTTCCTCCTCATCATCACCCTTGTCACACCTCCTTTTTTACTACTACACCCCCGAAAGGGTATAATAAAGGGAGTTATTTCCAACTTGAAGTGACAATCGAAACGGGATTTATTTAAAAGATTCAGAGTTGCCACTTGGGAGATTTATGGTGTCCCAAGTCACCGGTTGAATCCCGAATCGAGGAAAAATGACTCTGTTTAACAGTCCGCGAACCAGAAATCCGAGTAAGGAATTCTGTTAACCCGGGAGAAGGTGTTAGGCATTCCCAGGTTCCGTGGTTCTAGCACGATCGCTCAACTGTTATATTTGGCTAAAGTCTAATTTTAATACATGTTATCCTATAGTGCAATTTTAAAAATTATTTAACCGCTTTTAATCAGTTTTTATGAAAGTAAACGTCGTTTAAAAGCGTGTTTTTGGATCACGTCACATGAAATGCACCCGGATCCTTGACACCTCTTATTCAACGTTTTGGGATTTGGATTTGGGTCGCATGAAATGCACACCCGTAGTTAAGAAGGTAAAATTATTAAAAGTGTGCCTAAAGTGGCTAGCGTCTTGTTAACTTTGCGGGAGGCCATGAAAATTCGCTAAATGGCACGTCCCGAATTTTTAAATATTTATATAAGCATTTATCGAGGGCCCCGCAATTTGTTTGTTTATTTAGCGAGGCTCATCTCGTTTTTATTTAAAGGCCATCCTAGAGCAAACTATGATCATCTATTTATTTTGTCTCTAAAAGGGGCTTAGTTAATTAATGTCATGAGATTCGGGCCTCAAGTTCAAGTCCGGATTCAAACAAAAGGGAAAACCTCTTAATTTGAACCCGCTACCTAACTCGAAAGCCCAAATTTGTCAATCGACCTTATTCGTAACAGCCCTTAGCTACTAAAAGGGAATTGATTTGAATAGGCGAGCCGGCTAAAAACAGACTAACGTTGAGGTTAAAAAGAAACAAGGGAGTTGGGCCCATCATGCAACCCAGTGGCTCAGGCCCTTATCGAATCGGCAGTGGTCATGTTGAAATATTTCTTCACGGGCCAAATGGTCCAGGCCCTAAATCAGAATTTAATTTTAATGCTCATGAACATGGAATCAAACATCAGGATTCAGATTCATGCCTCAACTAGAGTTTAAACATTTGTTAAGCTACAAATCAATACACACGGTTGTAAGGAGCAGTGATTGAACTAGTATGATTATCAATTAAATTGGCCTGTTAAGTTCTCCCAAATCTGGTGCATAAATGCAAATTTCCTGGTTACAAGCGGACCTGCCTATTAAAATTACCTGTTGAAATTCCATGTGCTCAATTGGCTATTAACACTACAAAACACATCATGCATTCGAAACTTTGATGAATTATAGACTCATTGTTTGAATCCTAGCTCAGGATACAGACTCATATTTTCGTACACAACCCAACGAACAGCTGGGAGATAGTCTCATGATTCTAACGCTTTATTAAAACAATCTAGGTTTAATCTCTACATACAGCGTTCAGGTATTTGGAAAATGACTTACAGCTACTAGAATATATTTAAACAACCTTTAGAACAGTCCAGTTCAGTTCCATTTATACAGCCCAGGCTCATGTGTATACAAATTAGAATCAAACCAATATTAAACAAATTACATCTAATCATCTAATTGATGCGTAACAATCCAGGCAAGCATGGTTCAAGGATCGAATACACAAGCATCTTTCATTTCATTTCTACTTCAAAGCCACATCAAACCAAGTTCATGTGTGTACCTGGAATAAAATCAAAGGAGTGAAGAAAGAAGAGTCAGCGAGCAAATTTTGGCAAACAGCAGTCACAACCAGCAACAGCAGGAGTAATTTTTGAACCAAACAGCTTGAAATCAAACACAGTAGGCTTCTGAAACTCCGACAGACCAGAATTCCACTTGATCAAACCTAATTTAAACCAAACCTAACCCAGAACCTTTGCAGCACCTCAATCACTAGGAAAACAATTGCTAGAACTTGAAATTGGCCTAGAGAACTCAATGTAACAGTATTTTTGGGAGGTTTTCTATAGCTTTTGTGTATTTTTTTTGGAGTTTTTCAGATGAAAAGAGATTTTCGAATTCCAGATCTGGTTTTGTGATCTGAAATTCAAACTTCAGTTTTTGGAGACTTAGGGAATTTTTGGGGCTCCAAAACTTGTTGCTCAAGGCAAAGAGCATGCCCTTTTATAGGCACAAAAGGTGCAGCCTCAGATTTCAGTTTTTATACATTAGTCCCTACGTTATTTTCAGTTTTTTTTTTTTGCATACTTAATCCATTATTCCCTGACTTGTTACCCAAGTTACACCCCTAAGTTACCAAAAATCTGATTTGAAACTTATCTAGAAAGTTCTAGTAGCTTCCAATTCAATTATTTAAAGATTCCCTTGCCCTCACATACCTAAGCTACCCCTGCACTTAAACTAGAATTACAGCTATAACCAAACAATTTTCTAAACTCTGAATTGCCAACTATTGAAGAACAAACCCAATTAAACTCCTATTAAATCTAGTAATTGAACTTAACATTAATGACCAGACTAACTAAAATAATCCTAATAACTACTTGAACCAACATTGACTTTACAGAACAAAACATACTTAACTAATCCAAAATGGCTACTAATTGCTAATTACTGAATTACTACTAAACAAATATTGTTTTGATACACAAAACCAACTATTGAAAGCCTCACTAATCCTAATCCAATTACAACCCGAAGAAGGTACTATAAACAACTACATCAGAATTGAATCGAATCCAATTTAAACTAACAATTCGAACTAATCAGAATTAACCAAGGCTTAACAATTAAACTAACAAAACGAGAATCAAAATTAAGCTAACATGAACCAATTAACTGAACAGATGAAAATTAATCCAAAGAATTAAACGTCCTAGGTCTGAGGATTCAAATCGAATTGGAAGCAAAGCCAAACAATTGCA
>NC_031990.1:45340482-45481544 GCF_001879085.1 Nicotiana attenuata
TGGGTTGTGCGGATTAAAAGGGGTATCTATTGGGCCTGGTTGAATTAAATCTGAACAACCCAAACTTCTATCTTTCAATTCAATTATTCATTTTAATTAATTCCTAAAAATCCAAATTAATTCCTAATATTCAAGTAAAAATCTAAATTAACTCCTAATACTCAACTAATACCTAGACTAATTAACACCAAATAAATTCAAAAGAAACACTACTAAAAATCAAAAATCAAAATTAAAAATGCGAATTGAACTATTTTTGTTATTTTCTTTATTACTAATTAATCCTAAAATGCGAGATTTAAACCCTAAGTGCAAATGTCAAGTATTTTTGATTTTTCATTAATTAAAATGTACAAACAAAAATGCAAACAATCAACGTAAAATGTCACAAAAATCCACAAAATTGCAAATAAGGAAGAAATTACTTGTTTTGAACTTATGGGAGTAATTCATATAGGGCAAAAATCACGTGCTCACAGCTGCCCCTCTTTGCTCGGAAACACAAAGAGTTTTCGTGCAAAGAAAAGTGAGCGGATACGAGCGATTTTTGCCCATTCGAATACTCCGTGTGAAGCATTTTGAAAACCGTCTGACCGAACCCTGCTTCAAAGGTTGGCTACATATCCTTGGCTATAAAGGAATCAGGTCAGTGTAGTTCTGGAAGGTTTGGTAGCTGGGACTACCATGAAGCTGTGGTTTCACTGATGTTGCTGCTGTCACTGCTTGCTGACCTCCTTATTACACCATGTTAAAATAAAAAGAAGCTAGCCTAAGCTATGATCTATGAATTACAAAAAAGGTCATATCTATGTCTTCTAACTTGCTCTTTGGGTTGCCTTGAACTTGTATTCTTCCACTGGAATTCTTTTGTTGCTACCTTGAATTGCATTCTGCCGTGTTCTCCCTTTCCTCAAGTGACGCTTTGACCACTAAAACTTGAAATGTAGTCCTCTGTTCTCCAGGCGGGCTCCTGACTGCCGAAACTTGAAATGTATGCCTCTGTTCTCCAGGCGGGCTCCTGACTGCCGAAACTTGAAATGTGTGCCTCTGTTCTCCAGGCGGGCTCCTGACTGCTGAAACTTGAAATGTGTGCCTCTATTCTCCAGGCGGGCTCCTGACTGCTGAAACTTGAAATGTGTGCCTCTGTTCTCCAGGCGGGCTCCTGACTTCTAAAACTTGAAATGTATGCCTCTGTGCTCCAGGCGGGCTCCTGATTGCTGAACTTGAAAAGCATTCCCTTGTTCTCCAGGTGGGCTCCTGACTGCAACAAAACAAACAAAGAAAATTTTCTGCCCCAGTTTGGTGACTGGGTACAGCATTTTGTCAAATATTAAAAATTAAAAGATAAAATTGAATTGCACTTCCCTTGTCTCCAGGTGGGTCCTGACTGACTGAAACTTGAAAGCATTCCCTTGTTCTCCAGGCGGGCTCCTGATTGCTGAACTTGAAAAGTATTCCCTTGTTCTCCAGGTGGGCTCCTGACTGTTTTGGGTGCTTGCTTTTTCCTTGAGGAGGGTTTCTCCCAAAACCAATGAAAACTTTCTGCCCCTGTTTCAATCAAAGAAAAATCTTGTCATTTTTAAAAATGTGGCTAGTTGTTGGCATTCTTGCTAGGTACATCCCTGCCGCTGGGCTTTGCTCCGTCTCGCTTTCCTGGACTTGCCTTGAACCCCCTCGACTTCCTTACCGAACTTCAACCCTCTTGACTCTGATGACCCAAGTGTTCTATTCCATATTGTTGTTCTTGTGTTTCTGACCCCTCTTTTGAAACTTCGCTCCTTCTCCACAATTATCCGACTAATCCACCGATGAAACCTCCAGTGGTCCTTTGTGACTTACTTCGCTTTTCAACATTTTTGATATACTCTGGCCCTGTCTATGAAGCCGGTAGTTAGTCTTGACATTCCTTCCTTTTGTTTTGAACAGAACTGACACTGAAACATCTTAAAGATAGACCTCGAAAGAATGAAATGCAATGACCTCGAGGGTTAGGGATAAAGAGAATCCGAGAACGGATGATTTGTAATGAAGAAAGAGTATAATGAGACTTATCTGAGTGGAGCAGCTGATACCATTGAGCATGCCATGCCTGTCTACCAATCAACTTTCAATCGTCACATTTGTCGTTTCGGACTTTCATAACCTGATTTTCACCCAAACCCAACCTTGCTCGTCCTGCAATGTCTTGAGCAGCTTTGACCACAGACTTGTCTCATTTGTCTGTCTGAAAAACTCGCCTTCGCCTTACTGTGCCCGTGAGGGTTTTCACCAATAAGACTCTCTCATTTTGATTTCTCTCAACTCACTTCGCCTTATGGTGCCCGTGAAGGTTTTCACCAATAAGACTCTCTCATTTTTTATTTTCTCTCAACTCGCTTCGCCTTACGATGCCCGTGAGGGTTTTCACCAATAAGACTCTCTCATTTTCATTATTTCTCTTGTACCGGAGTGTTGCCCCTGACGTGAATCACTTTTACTCGCTCGTATTGGCACTTCCTGAAGATTGATCAAAAGGTCTTTCTTTGGACCGTAATGCAGGCTTTTGGATAGAGCTAGAAAGAAAGGGTATAAAAGGCTCAAAAACAATTCGATATGGGTTCACAACTACAACTTTTAGAATCAACTTTCTTGCACAACCATAACTTCTGCCCCAATTTCTTCCGTGGGGACTTTTGGATTTTTATTTTGGTGTGACTGAACCTCAGAGAGAGGCTGCCTACGTATCCTTTCGGAATCAAGTCAAACGTAGTTCAGGTCATAGGAATTACTTTGTTGTTGTGATTTTCCCTTTTCTTCCACTTCCTTTTCTTTCTTTTCATTTCTTTTGCTTTTCTTTTATTTTCCTTTTTTTTCATTTCTTTTTTTTTTCTTTCTTCATTTTTCTTCTCTTTTTTTCTTTCTTTTTCTTTTTCTTCTTTTGTTTTTCTTCTTTTTCTTTTCTGTTGGACTGTGTTTTCTTATTTCTTCACTGATTTGCCTTGCTCGAGCTTCCGAGTTGTTATTGATTCCGAAAGAGGGGTACGAAAGAAAGTAAATGAGGCTCAAGAGGGGTAACAAAGGATAAAGTGTTTGGATAGCAGAACAAAATGCCTTCGTCATTTCAATCTCAAAAAAATGAGAAATACAATAAAGTACAATTAAACCAAGAAATCATACATAGTATCGCTTGACTGCGTCAGAGTTGATAGCCATTTCTATACATTTTCCTTCCACATCTGTCAAATATAAAGCGCCATTGGACAACACTCTGGTTACAACAAATGGCCCCTGCCAGTTTGGGGCGAACTTTCCTCTTGCCTCAGCCCAATGAGGTAAGATACGCCTCAACACCAATTGCCCTACTTCGAATTTCCGCGGACGCACCTTCTTGTTATATGCTCTTGGCATCCTCTGTTGGTACAACTGACCGTGACACACTGCTTCCAATCTCTTCTCATCAATCAAACTTAGTTGTTCCAAGCGGGCTTTAACCCATTCAACATCATCAATTTCCGCCTCGGCGATGATCCGAAGGGACGGGATTTCAACCTCTGCGGGTATTACTGCTTCAGTTCCGTACACCAGTGAATAAGGAGTTGCCCCTACTAAAGTGCAGACAGTAGTGCGATAGCCTAAAAGGGCAAAAGGTAACTTCTCATGCCATTGCCTGGACCCCTCTACCATTTTCCGAAGTATTTTCTTGATATTCTTGTTAGCTGCTTCGACTGCTCCATTTGCCTTGGGACGATATGGGGTGGAATTGCGGTGCGTGATCTTAAACTGCTGACATGTCTCTGCCATCAGATGACTGTTGAGATTGGCACCATTGTCTGTGATGATTACCTTCGGGATCCCAAACCGACATATGATATTCGAATGCACGAAATCAACCATTGCCTTCTTGGTCACAGATTTGAAGGTTTTTGCTTCAACCCACTTAGTGAAATAATCAATAGCTACCAGAATGAACCTGTTCCCATTTGACGTCGCTGGCTCGATCGGCCCAATGACATCCATTCCCCAAGCAACGAACGGCCATGGTGCTGACATTGTATGCAATTCAGATGGTCGAGAATGAATCAAATCTCCATGTACCTGACATTGATGCACTTGCGCACGAAACTAATGCAATCCCGTTCCATAGTAAGCCAATAATAACCTGCTCGGAGAATCTTCTTTGCCAATACATATCCACTCATATGAGGTCCGCAGACTCCCGCATGTACCTCAGCCATGATAACTGTAGCCTGTTTAGCATCCATGCATCTCAACAATCCAAGATCTGGAGTTCTTTTGTACAACACTCCTCCACTGAAGAAAAATCCGCTTGCCAAGCGTCGAATTGCTCTCTTTTGATCCCCTGTAGCTTGTGCTGGGTATACTCCCATCCGGAGATATTCTTTGATATCATGGAACCATGACTCATCATCAAGTTCTTCTTCCACCATATTACAATAAGCATGCTAATCTCGGACCTGAATCTGTAACGGGTCCACATAAGCCTTGTCCGGATGATGTAACATTGACGCCAAAGTGGCCAAAGCGTCGGCAACCTCATTGTGAATCCTTGGAATATGCCTGAAGTCTATTGATTGGAACCGTTGACAAAGTTCATGCAAACACTGCCGATACGGTATGAGCTTCAAATCTCGTGTCTCCCATTCACCCTGAATCTGGTGTACCAGAAGATCCGAGTCACCCATGACCAAGATTTCCTGGACACCCATGTCTATAGCCAATCTCAATCCCAAGATACATGCTTCGTATTCAGCCATGTTATTGGTGCAATAGAAACGAAGTTGGGCAGTGACAGGGTAGTGTTGCCCTGTCTCAGAAATCAGTACTGCTCCTTTCCCAACACCCTTGGCGCTGGCAGCTCCATCAAAGAACAGTTTCCATCCTGGCTTCTCGACTTGTTCTAATTCTTCCACATGCATTATCTCCTCGTCAGGGAAGTATGTTTTCAAAGGTTCATATTCATCATCGACTGGATTCTCGGCCAAATGATCAGCCAGTGCTTGTGCTTTCATTGCAGTCCGAGTCACGTAGACAATATCAAACTCCGTGAGCAAGATTTGCCATTTCGCCAGCCTCCCCGTGGGCATGGGCTTCTGAAAAATGTACTTCAACGGGTCCAGCCGAGAGATGAGATAGGTGGTATAGGCTGACAGGTAATGTTTCAACTTCTGCGTTACCTAGGTTAAGGCACAACACGTCCTCTCAAGTTGAGTGTACTTTACCTCATATGATCTGAACTTCTTGCTGAGGTAGTAAATTGCTTGCTCTTTCCTTCCCGTGATGTCATGCTGCCCCAGTACACAACCAAAAGAATTGTCCAACACGGTCAGATAAAGGATCAAGGGTCTCCCCGGCTCCGGTGGGACCAACACGGGTGGACTAGCCAAATACTTCTTAATCTTGTCAAATGCTGCTTGACACTCATCCGTCCACCTGACCGCATCATCTTTCTTTAGCAACTTAAAGATGGGCTCGCAAGTCGTTGTAAGCTGGGCAATGAACCTGCTGATGTAATTCAATCTGCCAAGCAAACTCATCACCTCTTTCTTGTTCCTCGGTGGCGGTAGCTCCTGAATGGCTTTGATCTTGGACGGGTCTAATTCAATACCGCGTCGACTCACTACGAATCCCAATAATTTCCCGGATGGAACTCCAAATGCACACTTTGCTGGATTAAGTTTGAGGTTGTACCTGCGGAGTCTCTGGAAGAATTTCCTCAAGTCCTGGACATGGTCACATTGTTTTCTCGACTTTATGATCACGTCGTCCACATAGACCTCAATTTCCCGATGTATCATGTCATGGAACATGGTGGTCATTGCCTTGATATACGTTGCCCCTGCGTTCTTTAACCCAAATGGCATGACCCTATAACAATATGTTCCCCAAGGCGTGATGAATGCCGTCTTTTCCTCATCCCTCCTCATCCATCAAAATCTGGTGATAGCCCGCATAACAATCCACGAAGGAACCAATTTCATGTTTGGAACAATTGTCAATCAATATGTGGATGTTTGGTAGTGGGAAGTTGTCCTTTGGACTTGCCTTATTGAGGTCCCGGTAATCTACACACACTCTGGTCTTTCCATCCTTCTTTGGCACAGGCACGACATTGGCTAACTAAGTGGGATACCGCGTGACCCGGATAACCTTTGCCTCAAACTGCTTGGTGACCTCTTCTTTGATTTTCACGCTAATGTCTGTTTTAAATTTCCTTAGCTTTTGCTTAACAGGGGGCATGCTGGGTCGGTGGGCAATTTGTGGACCACCAAATCAGTGCTTAAACCCGGCATGTCGTCATATGACCATGCAAAAACAGCTTTGTACTCAAACAGTGCTTTAATTATCTCTTCTCTGAGCTATGGTTCCAAATGGACACTTATTTTCGTTTCCCGTACATTCTTCTGATCCCCTAAATTGATCGCCTCTTTGTCATTCAGATTAGGTTTGGGTTTTTCTTCAAAGTGGCTTAATTCTTTACTGATTTCCTCAAAAGCTTCCTCATCATCATATTCTATTTCGTCCTCACACTCAACTTCTTGTATTATTATGTCTGAGTTAGATTGGCATTTAAGACTGGGCTGAAGACTCCTCATGCATGACACATCACTGAAACCAGCGTAAAAGGGACTGTACAAGAAAGAAAAGAAAGGCAAAAATAACAACTATCAGGAATAAAAAAGAGGGAAATTGCATTTCATTAATATTTAAGATAACAAGGTTTAACTCATCCAAACGGACGGAACATAGCATCCAAATTACAACCTTGGAAATAATCCAGATTAAACTGAAAGGAAATCAAAACTAACTACCAAGACTCCTTCCAGGTAGGAAGGGGAGTTGCTTCCCAATTGTTAAGCTTTGCTTGGGGCCCCACGAACTAAACATCTGTCTTGCTTGGACCTTCACTGGCCTCTAACACATTCACCTCATGAAACAGTTTTTCAAACTTCTCAATCAGCTCCTTGTGGGGATCAACCACACTACTGGGCATTGCCGTTACTAGGCGCTTCTTAGTACCAGGCCTGACAAAGGAACGGGAAAGGCGGGGGATAGGTTTTGGAAGGGTCCATGCTTGCTTTTTCATTTTTCTAGCTCGCCTTATGTCTGCAGCGATGGGCTTGAAGCCTAAGCCAAAAGTATCCAGGTTTGCAGGAAGAGATATTGGCTGTACGATGCCTTGTAAAGAAGCACTCAACCCCTTTCCAGGTACAAATCCGTTCTTCAGCATTTCTGACGCAACCATGATGGATGCAGCAACTACCTTTGGCACAGGAATACACTTCCCTTCCGGGATCTTCTCAACCGCCGTATCAAAGACTTGATAAACCCATGGGCCTTTGTCATTCTCAGCTTCTATAAAAGGCACAATGGCATTACCCAGAATACACGAACTATCTTCCCCATGCACCATAATCTCTTGCCTGTCCCACTCGAATTTAACCATCTGGTGCAAGGTAGATGGCACTGCCTTTGCTGCATGGATCCAGGGTCGGCCTAATAAGAGATTGTAAGAGACAGCCACATCAAGCACCTGGAACTCCATAGTGAATTCAACCGGGCCTATTGTCAGCTCCAACACTATATCTCCAACTGTGTCCTTGCCCCCTCCATCAAATCCTCGCACGCAAATGCTATTCTTATGAATTCTCCCACTGTCCACTTTTAACTTTTCCAGGGTGGAGAGAGGGCAAATGTTTACACTGGATCCGTTATCAACAAGCACCCGGGTGACCACGGAGTCTTCACATTTCACCGTGAGGTAGAGTGCTTTATTATGTTCAGTGCCTTCCAAAGGCAGCTCATCATCAGAAAATGTAACCATGTTGACCTCAAAAATCTTGCTTGCTATTTTCTCTAAATGGTTCACAGAAACCTTATCGGGAACGTGGGCCTCATTCAGAATTTTCATCAATGCCTGGCGGTGCTCATCTGAGTGGATTAGTAATGATAGCAAAGAGATTTGTGCCGGGGTCTTTCTCAACTGTTCTATAATGGAATAATCCTGTGCCTTCATCTTCTTCAAAAATTCTTCTGCCTCTTCTTCAGTTACAGCTTTCTTTACTGATACTGGATTGTCTTTGGTGGGTTTAGCCTTTCTCAGCTCGTCAGGAGCAAAGCATCTCCCCGAGAGAGTCAGTCCATGGGTTTCACAAACTTCCTCCTTAACTTCCTTTCCCTGATACATCACTGTCACTCGGCCATAATTCCATGGGACGGCCTTTCCACTGATTACTGGTAGCTGAGTCACTGGCTTGATGACAACCGGCTCTGTGCGAGCCCCTTTCACAATCACAGCGGGCTTGACAGCTGCCCCGGACACTACCACTTTAACTGGTTCTTGTTTTTCTGCAACACTGCTCAAAAGCTCTTTCTTCATCACTACAACTGGTTTGCTAACTGTTTCTCCTACCTTGATCGATGCTCTCTCCTTTGCTAGTTTCTCATTTGATCTATCCTCACTAGCCCTAATCATCATTACGGTTTGTGACGGCTTCTTATGCTCTCCCTTTTGGATTAGCTCGATCATATGGGTCTCGTGATGAGTTAGTAATGGATTTTGGGTGATGTTAGGCGTTTCTGGGGCTTGTACTTCAATTCGGCGGGAATCAATGAGCTCTTGGATAGCTATTTTCAAATGCCAACATTTTTTCGTGTCATGTCCTGGCGCACCTGAGCAATACTCACAACTCACAGAGTGGTCCAGATTCCTTGGGGGAGGATTTGGCAATTTGGGTTCAATCGGATTCAGCATGCCCAACTGTCTCAATCTGTGGTACAGGCTAGTGTAAGATTCACCCAAGGGAGTGAAAGTCTTCTTCTTTTGCAACCTATCATTCTTAAATGCGGGATTGGGTCGAAAACCGGTTCCAGCGGGATTTCTGTTGGTTCTTAGGGGTGGGTAGGTATTTTGAGATGAGTAAGTATTTTGTGGGGTAGGTGCGCGCCATTGTGCATGGGTAGGAGGTTGGGGGTATGTTTGGGCATGGTGGACAGAGAAATTGGGGACAGGAGGTGGGTAATAGTGCTGCGGTGGGCCATATGGGGTATGTGGGTAGGTTTGGGGGTGAGGGCGAGGTTGATGATAATATGGTGATGGACCTCTGGACCAAGCTCTCGATTCCACTACTGCAACCTCTTCTTTCTTCTTCTTTCCCAATACTCCTCCAGTGCCGCTCTGAATAGCCTGAGTAGTTGCTTTGATTGCTGAATAGCTCATAATTTTGTTAGACTTGAGACCCTCTTCCACCATACTTCCCATTTTCACGACCTCATTGAAAGTTTTTCCCACTGCTGACACCAGATGACCATAATAGGTTGGCTCCAAAGCCTGAAGAAAATAATCAACCATCTCGTTCTCTTTCATTGGAGGATCGACTCTTGCTGCCTGCTCTCTCCACCGAAAACCATACTCTCTGAAGCTTTCTCCAGGCTTCTTCTCAATTTTAGTCAGTGACAGACGGTCCGGGACAATTTCGAGATTATACTGGAAATGACATGCGAATGCTTGGGCCAGATCGTCCCAAGTGTACCATCGAGCATGATCCTGTCGTGTGTACCACTCCAAAGCTGCTCCACTTAGACTTTGACTAAAGTAAGCCATCAATAACTCATCCTTTCCTCCAGCTCCTCTCATCTTGCTGCAGAACCCCCTTAAGTGGGCCACCGGATCACCATGGCCATCATATAGGTCAAACTTGGGCAACTTGAATCCTGCTGGCAACTGGACATCAGGAAACAGGCACAGGTCCTTGTAGGCTACACTCACTTGTCCTCCAAGCCCCTGCATATTTCGGAATGACTGTTCTAAGCTCTTAACCTTCCGTATCATTTCCTCTTGCTCAGGGTTTCTGGGAGGCTTTTCTTCCTCAGCTGAGAGATCAAGGCGGGAAGTGTAAGGGCATGGCTCTGGTGGTTTGAAAGTGGCTTCGGGTGGGTAATACTGGTTATCATGGGTTTGGAACAAAGGTTCGCTAGAAGACCTGTGTAGTGTGGCAGGTGGGGGAGCCACGAACACAGGAGTAATTGGTGGTGGAGGGCATGGAATTTGTTTGGGTGGTGGAGGTGGTGGTGTTTGAGAGGTGGTTCCGTAGTACTGCTGGTAAGTAGGGAAAGCAGGAGATGAATTCACTGTGGGAGGATCTTGAGGCTGAGCTAGTGGTGGGAGGTAGGTGGGGTTAGCAGGATAGGCTGGTGGTGGATGTCCCTTCGACCAGGCCTGGTACATCTCGGCCATTTGTTGCTTCAGTTTATACATCTCCTCCTTCATTGCATTAACGTCCACTACTTCCTCCTCCCTAGATGGGTCGACAATGCTTGCTTCCAATTCCTGGTTGACCATGTTTGACTTATCCTTAGAGCGGGTGTTGTAGGGATGGGTTGCTAGAATGCCAGTCAACTTAACCACTTGCCTGAACTCATCAACAACAACTTTGTTAGCGGTTAGGGCATTAACAGATAGATAACCGCACATTAGGGAGTGAATGCACCTAAGCAGTTAACCATTTCTATTATGCCTTTGCTTGGTTGCATGCGTCATCCCTGCTTTCCTTATTTCTATGTGCCACTTCCTTTTTATTTCTATTGTTTCCTGCCGCTCTCTCTTTTTGCATTTTCTCTCCTATTTTTATTATTTGGTTACGGTTGAATCCTATGGAGATTGCCTACGTATCACGACCCCGCGTGAATCAGACCAAACGTAGTTCGCG
Source organism: Nicotiana attenuata (assembly GCF_001879085.1). NCBI lineage: Eukaryota > Viridiplantae > Streptophyta > Magnoliopsida > Solanales > Solanaceae > Nicotiana > Nicotiana attenuata. The sequence goes on from NC_031990.1 coordinate 45,351,189, forward strand.
AAGAATAAATGTAAAATAGAAGCAAAATATTTTTTGGGAATTTCAAATTTATTGATAGCAACTATGTCTATTACAAAGACTCAAAGCGGACAGACTCTAATGCAGAAAATAACTACAGACACCACCACCCTATTCTAGTTCAAACAAAAATACAGACTCACTCTACTGACTGACTTTAAAGGAAATACAGACTCCAGCATAAACGGAAATACAGACTCAAATGACAAACTCTAGTAGGAAAAGAGATACAGACTCAAAAGACAATCATGAATACATTAACGCTCCTGGTGCCCGCGGGACATCGTTCAGTCTCGCCGCGGGCCTATATGCAAGTTCCCCTTGAAGTCTGTCCAGGTCATTCATTATCTGCTTCACAAATATCATCACTGATGCAAAAAAGGTGGTACGGGTCATGTTCTCGCACATTTGGCATTTCCTAGTAATAGAATGAGCAACGGTTAAGATTCTCTCTCTGATTCTGCCTTTTTCTTGAAGCAACTGCCCTATCTGTTGGGTCCTAGCCTCCAAAGTTTGCTCAGCTGCCTGGCTTTGTTCCCGGAGTTGTTGCAAGTCCATTTCTAATTGTGCCAACGCCATGTAACAATGCTCTCTTTCAACTTTGAGTTCTTTTGCCTGTTTGATCATTCTGTTCTCTGTGGCAATGACCTTTTTCTTTAATCCTATGACCTCATTATCGTATTCTTCTTTCAACTGTTTAACCATGCGGGCCCGTTCTTCCGCGTTTTTAGCCAATTGTTTCCGAACCCCAGCTAATTCCTTTTCCGCTTTGTTGAGGTCAAAAGTGTAGTCATTCACTTTTTGCCTTAGATTTTCTATAAGCTTTGTATCTTTGGCACTTCTGACGGGGTTTTCGGCCTCTAGCTTCATCTTTTGGATTTGGGCTCGTAAGGCTTCATTCTCTTTGGCCAATTTCTTTCTCTCACCTTCGTCAGCCGCGGCTTGCACGCTATTTTCAAATCGGAGGTCTTGGACCTGTTTTTCCAATGCTCCTATGCGGGCCCTGTATTCACTTTCTTTAGCTAACCAAGCCCACTGCTCTTGCGATGATTCGGCAAACTCCCGGATGTGAGGTCTTTTAGCTGGCCTTTCATGCTCATATTCTCTCCTATACCAGGCAAGGTAACCTGGCGATACTTCGCCTTTGGCTCGATCCTATACGCAAGTATCCGCTTTTAAATATTGGCATTCATTCCAGATCTGGCGGACTCTTGCTTCTGGGAATTGTCCGTTAGGGCTAATTTCAACCACCTGAGCACCAAGATCACCGTCTTTTGGCACTATTTGGCACCTCCCGAGTTGCCTTAAAACCTGATTCGGGGCATAGGGTTGGATGCTCTTAAGACCCATCAAAAGGAAATGCGGCCCCGTCGCTGGCATATACATGATTTCATCGACAGGCAACCATCCAAATGTCCACTCTATTTGACTAGCAGTGTGGGACCGAAAGTATGAAGTCCAGCCCGTGAATCCTTCGGGCAAGCCGATCCCCTTAATCCTTGTGTAAAACTCCTCTATACATGTCTTCTTTGTAGACCCATAACTCAGGAACTGAGGACGATGGCACAAGTGTTCGGTCATCCACATTTGTAACAATAAATTGCATCCCTCGAAGAAGTCTCCCCCGGCTTTGCAAGCGGTAAGAGCGCGGAAGATTTCGGCTAATATCATGGGCGCAAGGGTGCTTTTGGCTTGAGTGAAGAGAGTGCTGACAAACCCGGCTATTTTTATGTCAATGTTTCCGTCTTTCCTTGGAAATACCACAAGCCCCAAAAAGACCACCATAAAAGCAAACCGTCTATGCTCCTCCCATTTTTGGCGGTTCCCTTTGCTACATATCTTGTTTTCCGGGTTGTTGAAACCTCCTACATGGCCATATCTGTGATATATGAATTGTAGAGTACAAAAACCATTTGCCAAATCTGCATTGTGGACCGTCCTGCTTATTTTCAATGAGTGTAAAAATCCGTGCACAGCCACAGCTCTCGGGGCAACCAAGTACTTTTGCCTTAAAGGAACCTCATCTTTTCCGATGTAGCCGGCTATTTCCTCCAGTGTCGGGGTCAACTCAAAGTCCGAGAAATGGAAGACGTTATGTGCCGGGTTCCAACATGTGACCAACGCTCTGATGATGTCTCCCCGAGGCACAATCTCTAACAAACCGGTAAGCCCTTTCAAATATTTTTTGACCTCATCTTGCCCTTCTCCTCCTAAGTCGTTCCACCACAGACGCAACTCCAAAGGGATTTTATGCATGATTGAAAAAGGTTCATTTTGAGTCGTACTCATCCTGCACATTTATTAAGGTAATTTAATCACTTATTTGACCTAACAATGAAAAATGACACTATTTTTGTTCAAATTTCCAATTTAAAACAATGACAGGTTTTGCGAGTACGGCCTTTCAGCACTTCGGGGAGAAGATTTTAAGGCTGTGCCTGCTAACCGTTGAAACTGACTCAAGGTGGCTGTTCTTGCAAAAACAGCCTTCCGGCGCCCTTTTTCTTTTGGGGACATTCGGCTTATTTTAAACAAGAATGGCGGCACCCGACTTATTCATGACGAAATTAAAAATTTTGGCATTTTTGGGATATTTTTGCAAAGGGGAGGTTGGACCCGATGAGGGTTGCCTACGTATCTCACATCCGGTGAGAATCAAACCAGTGTAGTTCGGGCAAACAAACCTAACTATTTTTGAAAACAAGACTCGTTTTGTTTTTGTTGGCATTTTTCTGAAAGCAAAATTCTTCTTTTTTTTCTATATTTTCTTTTTCGGTGGCAAATAAACAAACTAATTTAAAAATAAAACTCTTTTTGTTTTCTTTTCCATTGGTAAACAAAACAAACTAAAAAAACTACTTTTCTTCTTTTTCTTTCATTTTCTCAAAATCCGGCAGCATTTCGGCACTACTTGGACATTGGTTTTTCTAATATAGGTAATTAACTCCCTACGCTGCTATTTTCTCTTTTTCTCTTTTTGTTGTTCAATTTTCCATGATATTCAAAGCCGGTCAGCATACGAGTCCAAAACAGATAAATGCACAAGTAGGATGCATCAGGATGGTCCATTATTCCGGGTACACCTGTCCTAGACGGACCCAACCCCTGTGTTGAGTCCCCTAAGTCAAAATGCACGTGATGCAAATAAGCGTTCCTACTAGGGATCCGGCATGAGGTCAGGTTATTTTAAGTTCAAAACCTGGGTATAGGTTCTAGACTGTGTACCCGAGCGGACAACTCGAGTCGAGGAGGGGGCTACGTACCGGGGACCCGCGGGATCGTCCGGCTTAGTAACTTGTCCGGCCTCTTTCTTATTTCAAGGTATGACACTAACAGAATAGGGAGTCTCCACCAGTGAGCACATCCCCGGAGGTGAGAAGAGAAGGGTTTCGACACAGTTTATATATACAGTTCACATAATATCCAAGCGGTAAAGCATTTAGCACATTTAGCAGGAAAACATGTAGGAAAATCAGATAAAGCCAAACATAACAATTATTCTAAGCTCGCATTCATAAACCCTGAACCGAAGTTCTGGGTTTGTCGTCCCCAGCAGAGTCGCCAGAGCTGTCACACCTCCTTTTTCTACTACACCCGCAAGGGTATAAAGGAGTTTTTCCAATTAAAGGACAATCAAAACGGGATTTGTTTATTAAGATTCAGAGTCGCCACTTGGGAGATTTATGGTGTCCCAAGTCACCGGTTGAATCCCGAATCGAGGAAAATATGACTATGTTTAACATTCTGCGAACCAGAAGTCCGGGTAAGGAATTCTGTTAACCCGGGAGAAGGTGTTAGGCATTCCCGGGTTCCGTGGTTTTAGCACGGTCGCTCAACTGTCACATTTGGCTTGTTATTTGATTTTAGTATATGTTTTGACCTATGTGTTTTTAACTCTGAACCGCTTTTATTATTGTTATTTTAAGAGAATTGCAACGTCGTGAAAACACATCTCGAACCACGTCACATAAATGCACCCGCGGTTTTTGACACATTTCGACTTCGTTGAGATTTGGATTTGGGTCACATAAATGTGCACCCGTATTGAGGAAGGTAAAATTATTTAAATTGCGTGCCTAAAGAGACTATCGCGTTATTATCTTTGGGGAAGGCCGTAAAATTTGCTAAACGGCCCATCCCGAGATCTAAGTATTTTAATTCAACCATTTGTTGAGGGCCCCGCAATTTATGCATTTCTACTTGGCGAGGCTCGTCTCATTTTATTAGTTAAAGGGCAAACCTAAAGCAACTATGATTTTCTATCCTTTATTTATCCCTAATAATGAAGAAAAAGTCCTAATTATTTAATATTACCTAATAGTATTACGTTTGGATCCATGAACTCATATGAGTCTACGTCTTTAATCATTTTGAGCTTGAAAGCAGCCTGTATGGCAAGACTCTAATCCAGGTGCGAAAGGGCAGGTCAATTGTGGCTTGGGCCCGAGTCCAAACGAGAAGGGGATTCATAATAGGACCTGGGCCCTCGTCAGGCTCAACTGGTTTCAAACAGGCTGCTGAACCTAAGCTAACATACTATGCAGAATTCTCGTTCAAACAATGAGGACATGCTAAATTACTTCAAATTATTCTAACGTGCACTCACTGAATAGTGATAAGGAACAGCAATGCATTACTTGTTCACATTAACAGGAAAGTGAGCTATTAAATACTACTAATGGCGAAAAAGCAAATGAAAAGGCTAAGCGTACTTGATTGCTTCACTAATACTAAGGCGAACAAATTAATAACATGAGCTCACACTTTATTCATATTGACAACTAAAGTAATCCACTAACAATCTACTAGTATTCACTAACTAATGCAATTCAAAGCTGTTGGAGATGTACATTCAACTGGAAATCAAAATCAACACTATTTCGAATTTTTATTTTTTAAAGCAAAATGCTAAACTAAGTAGGTACCTATTATACTGAAGCTACAGCTATACGATCACCAATTAAAACAATCCAAAACAGTCCAGATTATACAAACAGTCCTGACTAATTCACACAATTACAAACTGACTTCTGTTACTAATGTCCAGGTTCACTTACGGATAATGGATCAACTTAAAAAAAACAACAGAAGAAATTTGAAGTATAATAAGCTATTTAGAAAGGCAAATCTACAGCAGAATCAGCTTAATTTCATTCCATTTTGACAGGAGAAAGCTACATTAAGCCAGTTCAAGGCATGTACCTGGAAATGGAAATACAATGAAAAGAGGAAGTGATCAGCAGCAGTAATAAACAGCAACAGTATCACAGCAATTGTATTTCAATAGCAGCACCAAAATCACTCTCAAACCCAAAATCAGTGTAAAAACAACTCAGGAATGAACTCAGACACTCAACAGCAGTCAATCGACCAAAACAAACTCATTTGACCTCAAGTTTACTCAAAATTGAACTAGGACGCTACAGGAAGAATCAATGCAACTGTTTTTGGAGTTTTTGAAAGTTTTCCATTGTTTTTTTTTTGGATTTTTGGACAGGATCTAGATCTAAGAGAAGGCTTGAACTATAAGATCAGAATTTTTTAGCTCCTTTGATTTGAAATTCAAACTTTGAAGTTCAGATTTGCAGGATTTCTTGGGGGGAATTTTTTGGGTTCCCACCACTTTAGCAATTTTTCAGGGGTTCTAAACTTGTGAATGAAGGCATTGGGGTTGCATTTTATAGGCAAGAAATGGGGTAGAATGTTCTAGATGGCACTTCACATTTTTTCCTTCTTTAGTTTCAGATTNAGTTATAGGTCAACAAAGAAAACCTGTATAGAGGAATTTTATACGAGGACTAATGGGATCAGCTTGCTTGAAGAGGTCACGGGATAGATATCATACTTTCGGTCCCTCACTGCCAGCCAAATAGAGTGGACGTTTGGATGGTTATTTGTGGATGAAATCATATATATGCCAGCAACTGGGCCTCACTTCCTTTTGATGGGTCTTAGGAGCATTCAGCCCTATGCCCCGTATCGGGTTTTAAGACAGCTCGGGAGGTGCCAGATAGTGCCAAAAGATGAAGATCTTAGTGGCCGGGTAGTTGAGATTGGTCCTGATGGCCAGTTTCCTGAAGCAACAGTCCGCCAGATCTGGAGTGAGTGTCAATACTTGGCGGCAAATACCTGTGTACGGGATCGATCTAAAGGAGAAGTTTCACCTGGGTATCATGCTTGGTATAGAAGGGAAATTATATTTGGGAGGCCTGCCAAAAGGCCCCACCTCCAGGATTTTGTCGAATAATCACAAGAACAGTGGGCCTGGTTAGCTAAGGAGAATGAATACATGGCCAAAATAGGAGAGTTGGAAAAGCAGGTCCGAGACCTTCAGTTTGAAAACAGATTGCAAGCTGCAGCTGATAAGGGTGAAAAGAAGAAATTAGCCAAAGAAAATGAAGCCTTACGAGCCCAAATCCAAAAGATATGAAGATAGCAGCCGAAGAACCCGCCAGAAGCGCCAAAGATGAAAAGCTCATAGATAATTTAAGGCAGAAGGTGAATGACTGTAGTTTTGATCTGAACAAAGCAGAAAGTGAACTAGCCAGGGCTCGGAAGCAATTGGTTAAAAATGCAGAGGACGCCCGGTTAAGCAGTTGAAAGAAAAGTACGACGATGAAGTTGCGGGATTAAAGAAAAGGGTCATCACCACAGAGAACAAAATGATCAAACAGGCGAAAGAATTCAAGGTTGAAAGAGAACATTGTTACACAGCATTGGCACAATTAGAAATGGATTTGCAACAACTTCAGGAGCAAAATTAGGTAGCCGAGCAGACTTTGGAGGCCAGGGCCCAACAGATTGGGCGTTTGTTGCAAGAAAAAGGTGTCATCAGAGAGAGAATTGGAATCATCGCCGACTACATTGTTATGAAGTGCCGAGCCTGTGAAAACATGACCCGCACTACCTTTTTCGCGGCAATGATGACATTTGTTAAACAGATAATGAGTGACTTGGATAGACTTCAAAGGGATCTTGCCCGCGGCGAGACCGAACGATGTCCCGCGGGCACCAGGAGCTTTAATGTATTCATGATTTTCATTCGAGTCTGTATTTCCTTTTCCACTAGAGTCTGTCAGTTGTTTGAGTCTGTATTTTCTTTCCGCTAGAGTCTGTCAAGTCTATATTTTCTTTTGTTGAAATATGATAGTTGATTTTGGAGTCTGTATTTCTTCTTTTCGTCAGAGTCTGTTAGTTGTTTTAATCTGTCAGTTTTGAATCTTTGTAATCAAAGTATTTGCTATCTATGAAAATTGAAAATCCCAAAACATTTTGCTTCTCTTTTACATTTATTTTTTCAAGAACTACGCTTGGTCTGATTCATGCGGGGTCATGATACGAAGGCAATCTCCATAGGATTCGACCATAACCAATAAAATAAAAGAAAAGAAGGAAAAAGAAGAGAGGAAAAACGAAAAAGGAAAAACACGAGAGGAGAAGTAAAGAAAAAGAAAATAAGAGCAGAAAATAAGAGAGAGGCATGAGAGGGTAGAAAAAAAAGAGAAAACAAGAATGAAAGAGAGAGGAAAGAAAGAAACAGAAGTTGCCAATGGAAATAAAGAAAGCTGGGATGACGCAAGCAACCGATCAAATGCATATTAGAAACGGTTAACTGCTTAGGTGCATTCATTCCCCAAAAAATGTGCGGTTACCAATCTGTTAAAGCCCTAACCGCTAACAAAGTTGTTGTTGATGTATTGAGTCCAGGCAGGTGGTTAGTTTATTGGCATTCTGGCAACTTACCCATACAACGCCCGTTCCAAAAACAAAGTGCTCATGGCCAACCAGGAACTTGATGCGAGTGTCATCGATCCTTCGAGAGAGGGGGAATAGTTGGATGTCAATACGATGAAAGAGGAGATGTATAAGTTGAAGCAGCAGATGGCCGAAATGTACCAGGCCTGGGCAAAAGGGCAACCACCACCAGCTTACCCTGCCAACCCTGCCTTCATCCCGCCATTGGCTCAGTCACAGGATCATCCTGCCACCGATTCGTCCCCAGACTTTCCCATTTACCAACACTACCAGAGCACAACTTCCCAAACACCACCAGCTCCACCACCCAAACCAGTTCCGTACCCTCCTCCACCAGCCACTCCTGTCTTCGTGGCACCCCCTCCCGCTACACTCCACAGATCCTCCAGCGAGCCTTTGTTCCAAGCTCATGATAACCAATATTACCCCCCGGAGCCCATTTTCAAAGCTCCAGAACCCTATTCCTACACTCCTTATTTTGATCTCCCGGCAGAAACTGAGAAGCCACCTAAGAATCCTGAGCAGGAGGAGATGATTAGGAAAGTCAAGAGCTTAGAGCAATCCTTCAGGAATATGCAGGGACTCGGTGGACAAGTAAGCGTGGCATATAAGGACCTGTGTTTGTTCCCAGATGTCCAATTACCAGCAGGATTCAAGTTGCCCAAGTTTGATTTATATGACGGGCATGGTGATCCAGTGGCACACCTGAGAGGTTTTTGTAGCAAGATGAGAGGGGCAGGCAGGAGAGACGAACTACTGATGGCGTACTTCAATCAAAGTTTAAGTTGCTCAGCTTTGGAATGGTACACCCGGCAAGATCATGGTCGGTGTTACACATGGGACGATCTGGACCAAGTCTTCGCATGCCATTTTCAGTACAATCTTGAAATTGTTCCAGACCGCTTGTCATTGACCAAGATTGAGAAGAAGCTAGGGGAGAGCTTCAGAGAATACGACTTCCATTGGAGAGAGCAAGCAGCGAGGGTTGACCCTCCGATGAAAGAGAGTGAAATGGTTGATTACTTCTTGCAGGCCTTAGAGCCCACTTATTTCGGTCACTTGGTGTCAGCAGTAGGGAAATCCTTTAATGAAGTGGTAAAAATGGGAAGCATGGTAGAGGAAGGACTCAAATCTAACAAAATAATGAGTTACTCAGCAATCAATGCGACCACCCAGGCCATTCAAAGTGGCACTGGAGGTGTATTGGGAAAGAAGAAGAAAGAGGACGTTGCAACAATTGAGTCAAGAGCTTGGTCCAGGGGCCCATCACCTTACTATAACCGGCCTCGACCCCACCACCAAACTTACCCCCACACTCCATATAGCCCACCACAACACTACTACCCACCGCCAGATCCCCATTTCTCTGTCCATCATGCTCAAACATACACTCAATCCCCGGCCCACGCGCAATGGCGTGCGCCAACCCCACAGAATACCTACCCAGCCCCACAAAATACATATCCACCACCAAGAGCCCACACAAATCCCCCTGGAACAGGTTTCCGACCAAATCAAGCCTTCAAGAATGAGAGGTTGCAAAAGCAGAAGACTTTCACTCCATTGGGAGAATCATATACCAGCCTATTCCACAGGTTGAGACAGTTGGGTACGTTGAATCCGATTGAGCCTAAGCTGCCAAATCCCCCTCCGAGAAATCTTGACCACTCGGTGAGTTATGAATATTGTTCAGGGGCTCCGGGGCATGACACAGAGAAATGCTGGAAATTGAAAACAACTATCCAAGAGCTCATTGATACCCATCAAATCGAGGTTCAAGCCCCGGAAGCGCCCAATATCAACCAGAATCCATTGCCGGCCCATCATGAGACCTATATGATTGAGATAGTGCATAAAGGAGGAGAGCCTAAGAAGCCCTCGCAGACCGTAATGATGATCAGGTCCAGTGAAGTCAAACCGAGTGAAAAGTCAACTAGTGGAAAGTCGTTGATCAAGTTGAAAGGGATAGACAGTAAACCAGTTGTGGTAATTGAGAAGGAGTCCTCAAGCAAGGTTGCAGTGAAACAGGAAAAGCAAAAGTAGTGGTACCAGGGGCAGCAAACAAGCCTGTTGTAGTCGTGGAGGGTGCTCGCACAGAGCCTGTTATTATCAAACCAGTAACTCAGCTACCAATAATCAACAACAAGGTCGTCCCTTGGAATTATGGCCAAATGACAGTTACTTACAAAGGGAAAGAGGTTAAAGAAAAAGTCTGTGAGACCCATGGTCTGACTCGCTCGGGGAGATGCTTTGCCCCGAGGAGTTAAGAAAAGCCAAAACCGCCAAAGATAACCCAGTGTTAGTGAAAAAAGCTGTGACCGAAGAAGAGGCAGAGGAGTTCTTGAGGAAGATGAAAATGCAGGACTATTCTATTGTAGAGCAGTTAAGGAAGACCCCTGCCCAGATTTCATTGCTCTCATTGTTAATCCATTCGGACGAGCACCGCCGGGCGTTGATGAAAATCTTGAACGAGGCCTACCTTCCTGACAAGATCTCTGTAAACAATCTGGAAAAGGTAGCAAACAAGATTTTTGAGGTAAACAGAGTCACTTTTTCTGATGATGAATTGCCCATGGAGGTACCGAGCATAACAGAGCCCTTTACCTTACGGTGAAGTGTGAAGATTCCGTGGTTACCGCGTACTAATTGATAATGGGTCTAGTGCCAACATTTGCCCTCTCTCCACCCTAGACAAATTGAAAGTGGACAATGAAAGAATTCACAAGAACAGTATTTGCGTTCGGGGGTTCGACGGTGGAGGGAAAGATTCAGTCGGGGACATAGTGCTGGAGCTGACAATAGGGCCAGTTGAATTACTATGGAATTTCAGGTGTTGGATGTGGCAGTTTCTTACAATCTTTTACTAGGCCGACCCTGGATTCATGCCAGCCAAGGCAGTGCCATCTACCCTACACCAGATGGTTAAATTTGAATGGGACAGACAGGAAATTGTAGTGCACGGCGAGGATGGTTTGTGTGCCCAGAATGATGCCATTATACCCTTCATCGAAGTTGAAGACGACAAGGGGCCGTGGGTCTATCAGGTTTTTGATACAGTATCAGTTGAAAAGATCCCAGAAGGGGAGTGTGTTCCAATTCCGAAGGTAGCAGCCGTATCAGTCATGGTGGCTTCTGATATGTTGAAGAATGGCTTCATACCTGGCAAGGGTTTGGGTGCGTCTCTGCAAGGTATCGTACAGCCGGTGTCTCTTCCCAAAAACTTGGATACTTTTGGTTTGGGGTTCAAGCCTACAGCTGCAGACATAAGGCGAGCCAGAAAGTTGAAACAGAGAGCATGGGTTCTTCCAAAGCCTGTCCCACGTCTCTCCCGATCCTTTGTCAGGTCTGGTACCAAAAAGCACCAGGTAACAACAATGCCCGATTCTGTGGTTGGTCCTGATAAGGAGTTGCTTGAAAGGTTTGAAAAGCTGTTCGACGAGGTGAATATGGTGGAAGCTGGAGAGGGATCGAGCAAGGCGGATGTGCAATTTGTGGGGCCCTGTGCAAAGATCAACAATTGGGAAGCTACTCCTCTTCCTACTCGGAGGGAGTCTTGGTAGTCGGCTTTGATTTTTCTTTCAGTTTAATCTGGATTATTCTCAGGGTTGTAATTCAGATTCTATGTTCCGTCCGTTTGGATGAGTTAAACCTTGTTATCTTTAAATTTTAATGAAATGCAATTTCCCTTCTTTTTCATTCCTGATAGTTTTATTTTTGCTTTTCTTTTCTTTCTTGTACAGTCCTTTTTATACTGGTTTCAGTGACATGACATGCATGAGGAATCTCCGGCCCAGTCTTAAATGCCAATCTAATTCTGAAATAATAATACAAGAAATTGAGTGTGATGATGAAGTGGAATATGATGATGATGAGGCTTTTGAAGAGATCAGTAAAGAATTAAGCCATTTTGAAGAAAAACCCAAACCTAACCTGAATGATACAGAAGAAATCAACTTAGGGGATCAAGATAATGTCCGGGAAACTAAAATAAGTGTCCATCTTGAACCACAGCTCAGAGAGGAGATAATTAAAGCACTGTTTGAGTACAAAGATGTTTTTGCATGGTCATATGACGACATGCCGGGTCTAAGCACTGACTTGGTGGTTCACAAATTGCCCACTGACCTGGCATTTCCCCCTGTCAAGCAGAAGCTGAGGAAATTTAAAACTGATATGAGTGTGAAGATCAAAGAAGAAGTCACAAAGCAGTTTGATGCAAAGGTCATTCGGGTCACGCGGTATCCCACTTGGTTAGCCAACGTTGTGCCGGTGCCAAAGAAGGATGGAAAGACCAGGGTGTGCGTTGATTACCGTGATCTCAACAAGGCGAGTCCAAAGGATAACTTCCCACTACCAAACATCCACATATTGATTGATAATTGTGCAAAACATGAGATTGGTTCTTTTGTGGATTGTTATGCGGGCTACCACCAGATCTTAATGGATGAGGAAGATGCAGAAAAGACGGCATTCATCACGCCATGGGGAACATACTGCTACAGGGTCATGCCATTTGGTTTGAAAAATGCTGGGGCAACCTACATGAGGGCGATGACAACCATATTCCACGACATAATACACAGGGAGATCGAGGTGTATGTGGATGATGTAATTGTAAAGACCAGGAAGCAGTCTGACCACGTCAGGGATCTGAGAAAGTTCTTCCAAAGGCTTCGCAGGTACAATCTTAAGCTCAATCCTGCAAAGTGCGCTTTCGGTGTTCCATCTGGAAAATTGTTGGGATTTATAGTCAGCCGTCGAGGTATTGAATTGGACCCATCAAAAATCAAAGCCATCCAAGAATTGCCACCTCCGAGGAACAAGACTGAGGTGATGAGTCTGTTAGGGAGATTGACTTACATCAGCAGGTTTATCGCTTAGCTTACGACAACTTGTGAGCCTATCTTCAAGCTATTGAAGAAGGATGTTGCGGTCAAGTGGACAGACGAATGTCAAGAAGCATTTGATAAGATAAAGGGGTATTTGTCAAACCTACCGGTGTTGGTCCCGCCAGAACCAGGGAGACCTTTGATTCTGTATTTGACGGTTTTGGACAATTCGTTTGGATGTGTGTTAGGTCAGCATGACATCACCGACAGGAAAGAGCAGGCCATATACTACCTCAGCACGAAGTTCACAGCTTACGAGGTTAAGTATACTCAACTTGAGAGGACGTGCTGCGCCCTAACTTTGGTAGCACAGAAGTTGAAACATTACTTGTCATCTTATACCACTTACCTCATCTCTCGGTTGGATCCGTTGAAGTATATCTTTCAAAAGCCCATGCCCACAGGGAGGCTCGCAAAGTGGCAAATCTTGCTCACGGAATCTGACATAGTCTATGTGACCCGGACTGCAATGAAAGCTCAGGCACTGGCCGACCATTTGGCCAAAAATCCGGTGGATGAAAAATACGAACCTTTGAAGACATACTTCCCTGATGAAGAGGTAATGCATGTTGATGAGTTGGAACAAGTCGAAAAGCCAGGATGGAAGCTTTTCTTTGATGGGGCGGCTAATATGAAAGGCGTGGGGATAGGAGCGGTACTTATTTCTGAAACAGGGCAACACTACCCTGTTACGGCTCAGCTTCGTTTCTATTGCACTAACAACATGGCCGAGTATGAGGCATGCATCTTGGGTTTGAGGTTGGTTGTAGACATGGGTGTCCAGGAAGTATTGGTCGTGGGGGACTCGGACCTTCTAGTACACCAGATTCAAGGGGAATGGGAAACACGAGATTTGAAGCTTATACCGTACCGACAATGTTTGCATAATCAATAGAGTTCAGGCACATTCCAAGGATTCATAATGAAGTTGCCGATGCTTTGGCTACTTTGGCATCAATGTTGCATCATCCAGATAAGGCTTATGTGGACCCTTTGCAGATTCAGGTCCGCGATCAGCATGCTTACTGTAATATGGTGGAAGAAGAACTTGATGGTGAACCATGGTTCCATGATATCAAAGAATACCTCAGAATGGGAGTGTATCCAGTACAGGCCACAGGGGATCAAAAGAGAGCAATTCGACGTTTGGCAAGTGGATTTTTCTTCAGTGGAGGGGTGTTGTACAAAAGAACTCCAGATCTTGGGTTGTTGAGATGCATAGATGCTAGACACGCCACAGCTATTATGACCGAAGTACATTCGGGAGTTTGTGGACAACATATGAGTGGGTACGTGTTAGCAAAGAAGATTCTCCGAGCAGGTTATTATTGGCTTACTATGGAGCGAGATTGTATCAGTTTTGTGCGCAAGTGTCATCAGTGTCAAGTGCATGGAGATTTTATCCATTCTCCACCATCGGAATTGCACACAATGTCTGCACCATGGCCTTTTGTTGCATGGGGCATGGATGTCATTGGGCCAATTGGGCCAGCAGCATCAAATGGGCACAGGTTCATTCTGGTGGCCATTGATTATTTCACCAAGTGGGTTGAGGCTAAAACGTTCAAGTCTGTGACCAAGAAAGCGGTGGTCGATTTTGTGCGCTCAAATATCATTTGTCGGTTTGGGATACCAAAGGTGATCATTACAGACAATGGGGCTAATCTTAATAGTCATTTGATGAAAGAGGTATGTCAGCAATTCAAGATCACACATCGTAATTCCACCCCTTACCGCCCCAAGGCAAATGGAGCAGTTGAGGCAGCCAATAAGAATATAAAGAAGATACTGCGAAAAATGGTGGAGGGTTCTAGACAGTGGCATGAAAAGTTGCCTTTTGCATTGCTGGGTTATCGTACTACTGTTCGTACTTCAGTAGGGGCGACTCCTTATTTGTTGGTGTATGGCACCGAGGCAGTGATACCCGCAGAAGTAGAAATCCCATCCCTTCGGATTGTCGCAGAAGTTGAAATTGATGATGATGAATGGGTCAAAACCCGCTTGGAGCAATTGAGTTTGATCGATGAGAAAAAATTGGCAGCAGTGTGTCATGGTCAATTGTATCAACAGAGAATGGCAAGAACATATAATAAGAAGGTGCGTCCACGAAAGTTCGAAGTGGGCCAACAAGTGTTGAGACGTATTCTTCCACATCAGGCTGAGGCCAAAGGCAAGTTCGCCCCAAATTGGCAGGGGTCGTTCATTGTGACGAGAGTGTTGTCCAATGGTGCTTTGTATTTAACAGACATAGAAGGCAAGTGTGTTGAAATGGCCATCAATTCCGATGCGGTCAAGAGATATTATGTATGATTTTCTTTGGTTTAATTGTATTTGTTTGTACTGGGCATGTTTTGAAGATTGGAATGACGAAGGCATTTTGTTCTGCTATCTAAACACTTTATCCTTTATTACCCCTTTGAGCCTTATTTATTTTCTTTCATACCCCTCTTTTGGAATCAGTAACAAAATTCGAAAACACAAGCGTGAAAGATAAGTAAAGGAAAAAGAGAAAAGAAAAGAATGAAAAAAGAGAGAAGAAAAAGAAAAGAAAAAAGAAATGAAAAAGAAAAAAAAGAGAAAAAAATAGAAAGAAAAAAAACAACCAAAACAACAAAAAGATAAAAGGAAGAAAGAAAAGGAAAAGAAGAGAAAGAGGAAGAAAAGAGAAGAGAAATCACAACAACAAAGTAATTTCTATGACATGAACTACGTTCGACTTGATTCCTTTTAAGGATACGTAGGCAGCCTCACGGTTCGGTCCTATCAAAATAAAAATCCAAAAGTCCCCAAGCAAGAAACTGGGGCAGAGCTTGCGGTTGTTGTAAGAGATCCGATTCCTAAAGTTGTAATTTTAAACCCAGCTGTATTGTTTTTGAGACTTCAATAACCTTTCTTTCTAACCCTATCCAAAAGCCCACATTACAGTCCAAAGAAAGACCTTCTGATCAGTCTTCAGAAAATGCCAAGTCGAGCAGGAAGAGGTGATTCATATCAGGGGCAACACTCTGGTCCAAGCAGGAAATGAAAAATGAGAGAGTCTTATTGGTGAAAACCCTCACGGGCACCGTAAGGCGACGGGAGCTGAGAGAAATCAAAAATGAGAGAGTCTTATTGGTGAAAACCCTCATGGGCACCTTAAGGCGAAAGTGAGTTGAGAGAAGAAAAGAGGTATGCGGGTGAAAACCTTTCAAGGTACCATAGAATTAACAGGGTTAAGGTTTGGTTAAAAATTGATTGGTTGGACGGACTGGGCCGGTTAATCCAAAGTGCATGTCATGATCATTGGTGCCAGTTATTCCACTCAGATAAGTCTCCTTTTCTTTCCCTTTTAGCAAGTCGTCCGAGTTTGGATTTTCTTTATCCTTAAAGGTCATTGCATTTCATTTCTTTTGGGGTTTTGTCTCTCTAAAATATTTCAATGTCAGTCCTGTTCAAAGCAAACAAGAAGGGATTTCAAAGCTCACTACCAGCTCCCACAAATGCAAAGCACGGTGTGGCCAGAACATACCAAAGATAGCACGATGTGAAGTAGGATATAAGGAGTCACCGGAAGTTTCATCGGTGAAATGATTTGGTAACGTCATGAGAGGTGCCAAGGTTCAGATGAAGGGTTAAGGGAGGTAAAACAACGGTTTGGGTATAGAACACTCGGTTCATCCAAGGTCATGGGGTTTGAAAGTCAGTCAGAAAGTCAAGCGGTTCAGGGCCAGTTCAGGGAAGCAGGTCAAAACAAAGCACGGCAGCGGAGACATCTTCAGCAGGAATGCCATCAACTAACAACCATTTTAAACTGGCCAATTTATCTTCGATTGAAACAGGGGCAGGAAATTTCATTTGTTTTGTTTGTTTTGATTGCAGGAACCCACATGGAAAGTAAGGGAACACAGAAAGTTTCGGTGTTTCGGAGAAACCCTCCGTAAGGAAAGGCAAGCACCATCAGGTTTGATCGTAAACTCTCAGGGCCCGCCTGGATAGTAGGATTATATTCAAAGTTGTCAGGACCCTCCTGAAAAATGGGACCTAGCTTAAATTTCAAAACAATCATGAGTAGCATAATTTAGCATAAATGTACCCCAAGGAATATAAGTGGGTTTCAAAGTTGGCATGTTTAGGATAGGATCCAATTAGGAGTTTTCAGGACCCTTCTGGAAAATGGGACCTAGTTTAAATTTCAAAACAATCAGGAGTATCACAATTTAGCATAAATATACCCCAAAGGAATATAAGTTGGCTTCAAGGTTTGCATGTTTAAGATAGGATTCAATTAGGAGTTTTTTCAGGACCCTCCTGAATAATGGGACCTAGCTTTAAGATTGTTGTTAGATAACAGAATGTAGCGAAAATAATATCTTTAGAAGATATAACTTAGATTTAAAATTGTTGTTTAATTAGGAATTGTCAGGACCCTCCTGGATAATGGGGCGTAGTTTTAAGACACTCTTAGATAACAAGATTTAGCGGAAGTCACACCTTTAGAAGATATAATTTAGATTTAAAATTGTCATTTTAAGATTTAATCCTGGAAGATATAATTTAGATTTAAAATTGTCATTTAGAATTTTCAAATTCGTAGTAATATTTGGTAATATGATTCAGTTTAACACTCACAGATGTGCCCAGCTACCAAACTGGGGGAGAAAATTTTCTTTATTTTGTCTATTTTGTTGAAGTCAGGAACCCACCTGGAGAACAAGGGAGTACATTCAAGTGTCAGCAATCAGGAGCCCACCTAGAGAACAAGGGAATACATTCAAGTTTCAGCAATCAGGAGTCCACCTGGAGAACAAGGGAATACATTTCGAGTTCAGCAATCAGGAGCCCGCTTGGAGAACAAGGGAATACATTCAAGTTTCAGCAATCAGGAGCCCACCTGGAGAATAACGGAGTACAATTCAAGTTTTAGCTTTAAAATTCTTACTGATATTTGGTAACATGATGTAGTTTACAATCACATATGTGCCCAGCCACCAAACTGGGGCAGAAAATTTTCTTTGTTTTGTTTGTTTTGTTGAAGTCAGGAGCCCGCCTGGAGAACAAGGGAATACATCCAAGTCAGCAGTCAGGAGCCCGCCTGGAGAACAAAGGAGCACATTTCAAAGCCAGCAGTCAGGAGCCCGCCTGGAGAACAAGGGAGCACATTTCAAGTTCAGTAGTCAGGAGCCCGCCTGGAGAGCATGGGAATACATTTCAAGTTTAGCAGTCAGGATCCCGCCTGGAAAGCATGGGAATACATTCAAGTTTAGCAATCAGGAGCCCGCCTGGAGAGCATGGGAATACATTCAAGTTTAGCTATCAGGATCCCGCCTGGAGAGCATGGGAATACATTTCGAACTCAGCAATCAGGAATCCGCCTGGAAAGCATGGAAATACATTCAAGTTTAGCAATCAGGTGCTCGGCCGGAGAAAGGGGCAACAGCTCAGAATATAATTCAAGTTTAGCAGTTAGGAGCCCGCCTGGAGAGCAAGGGAATACAATTCGACTTCAGTAATCAGGCATCCACCTGAAGAAAAGGAAAATATCTCAGATTATAATTCAAGTCGACAACAGAGGAATTTCACCGGAAGAATACAAGTCAGCATGGCAACAAAAGCTGCAAGAGCAAGTTTGAAGATACAGATAGGATCTCTTGTAAACTCATAGATCATAGTCTAGTCTAGCTTCTTTTTATTTTTGGCATGGTGTAATAAGGGGATTCAGTAAGCAGTAGCAGCAGCAACAACAACAGTAAAATCACAACTTCATGGTAGTCCCAGCTACCAAACCTTCCTGAACTACAATGACCTGATTCCTTTTTAGCCAAGGATATGTAGGCAACCTCGGAAGCAGGGTGCGGTCAAATTTTTCAGAAATGCTTCCCACGGAGTATTCAAATGGGCAAAAATCGCTCGTATCCGCTCACTTTATCTTTGCCCGAAAACTCTACGTGTTTCCGAGCAAAGAGGGGCAGCTGTGAGCACGTGATTTTTGCCTTATATGAATTACTCCCATAATTTCAAAACAAAATAATTTCTTTTCATTATTTGCAATTTTGTGGATTTTCGTGGCATTTTCTGTTAACTGTTTGCATTTATTTGTGCATGTTTATTTTATTTTAATTAATGAAAAAAATACAAAATATGCTGCATTTGCATTTAGGATTTAACTTTGCATTTTTAGGAATTAATTAGTAATTTAGTTGCTTTATAAAAAGGGAAAATCACAAAAAATAGTTTAATTTGCACCTTTTAAGTTTAACTTTGTTTTTGAGTAGTTTTCTTTTGATTTGTTTTTTTAATTAATTGTGATAATTATTTAGGTTTAGTTAGTACTTTTGCTAAGTTAATTTGGTTTTATAATTTAATTTAGGCTTTTGAAAAAAAAAAGAACACAAAAGAAGAAAACAAAGGGGAAATTAGAAAATTGAAAAAAAGAGAGAAAGAATTAAGCTTTGGGCCAGTCTCACTTCAAAGTATTAAGCCCAATTCCTTTCCCCCTTGAGACCCGGTAAACCAGGCCCAAAATTCACACAAACCCGGTGTCGACGCCCCCTTTTCCTCGCGAAATCGGGTTTACGACATTTGGGAAGACAACTCTATTCCCGTTTGAGAATTGGGTTTTGGATTTGAAGAGTCGCCACCTAATGATTAAGTGCATTAGGACACTAAGGGTTTTGAGTTGGAAAACTAGAGTTCGGATAAGGGCTAGAAATTATCTCGAGGGAAAGGTGTTAGGCACCCCTCAAGATCCACTAGTGTGGTTCCCGGCCATGTTACAATTGTGACTTTACAAATAAGCAATTAGGGCTCAAATAAAGGGGCATGCACACAAGTTCAAAACTCATTTGAAAAAAAAAAAGATAAGGCAGAATTTTGTGAAAAAGATTTAAACAATTTATAGAGAAAACAAGTAAGAAGACACATAAAGGGAGGGGAGTCCTAGGTTTATACATAATATGGATCACCCCACACAACACCCGGTAACCGTTTATACACGTGGTGTTATCGCGTGGTCATCATATCCATATCTACCCTTCTCACCCCGTTAAGGTATTAAACACGGAATGGTCTCGTTTCACTTATTGCATGCTTTTACCCGCCCCATCCTATCAGTCCCGGAGGTACTTAGGACTACTAATCCTAATGGGTAGGATATTAGGATGATTGGTTTTCAAAGGACAAAAATCTAAAGCGACATACAAAAACACATACTGCACGTTAGGGGGGGAGAGCATGTAAACACGTAAGGGCCCATGTACACCTCCTCAAACAAACACATAAGTAGCATGCCTTAAACATAATTATGGTCTCAAAATATAGCAATTTTTTTCAACGGTTAGAACTTGGTTTTAGAAATAAAGTAATAATAATAATAGCACAATTCTGGACAGAGATAGGTAATCCAGGGATTTGCAGACATAAAAATCAGAAACCAGTAAAAGTAAAGGTGCGTCATTTTACAAAAAAAACGTTTTCAGCAAAACCCTTTTTTTTTTAAGAAAAGGAAAGCTGAGTGAACTTCAGAAGAACTCAACACGAAAGGGAACTGCAAAAATTAAAACCTAAGGGAGTTGGTTGGTTTCAGACAAATACAATCGATCAATTCTCAACGAGCCTAAGGTTTGCCTAGGCATCGTTATACATTACCCGATTATTAGAAGATGAACACTCATATCTTAATTCTGATTCACGCGTGATAAGCTATTTGTAGAAAAGCGCGAAAAAAGATCACTCCTAACTAACCAGTCAAGTGAAAGGAGCCCTCTACCCACTCAACCATATTTTAACAAACTCGTTAGCTAGACATGAATCAATTACTGCAATTCGAACGAGAAGTCCTAGAGGCAAGACATCTAATGCACATAAGAATTCCTAAAGACATGATTTCTAATATGTCAATGCAGTAATGTCAAATTGTTGGTTCGTTGTTAACTGCTTATTGATTATTAACTGACCATGGTTACAAGGTGAGCGTAATGACATAATGAAAATAATGAGCCTAAAGCAGAATTTCTAATGAATGAGATGCATGTCCTATACAGGTTGTCTATTGCGCAAATAATAGATAAAATCCTATGAGCATATTTTCTACCCATGATTTATACTAAGCATGCATAACCCTGCCCTTTTTACTATCCAGCCCTGAAGTGTTTTTTACCAATAATTATTACAGACCAAAATTACTGAATTACACAACTGAATAAAAGGAAAATCAAGAAGTTATACCATAGAAAGCCTAACAGTAGGCCCAAAGTACCAGATCCACTTGCCATATGCCATGGCCTTACAACCCAAGTGTGTCATAGTCTCTAAGGATCTCAGAAGATCCTAGACAGTGCTCACACCCAGGCACCCTAGCCAAGAATGAGTAAGTGCAGTGTAGAAGGCCAGCCTTCAGTGTCAGAGTTCAATGGGCACTCAGAGGTCCCCAAGGCAGTGCTCACTCGAAGGGGGCAGAGCCTAGAGTCTAAGAATAGTGTGAAGTGCGAGAAGAAGAGTTTTAAAGAGAATTTCAAGTTTGAAAAGAGTATTTGAGACAACAGCCTTGAAAAGATGATTTCAGAAAATGATGAAAAATTTTGGCAAAATATTTTTTATCACAGAGAGAAGCAATACAACAACAGCCAGCAGGTAAAGAACTCATGCAAGAGCAAACACAAACAGGGTTAAGGGATTGGTACTTAAATAGATCTATAGTTATCACATAATTACCACATAGTTGTTACAGTAATAGCACAGATTAATAGGGTTAGGATTACATAACACTCAAGTAACAGGAGAGGCAAGTTTGAGCACATAATGAGAACATGATGACAACAAGCAGGATCAGCAAATTATGAACACATAAGGATACTAAAGTCTCAGAAGGAACTGGAGACATATCAGACTCAAAGAAAGGGAGGGGTATGGATGCAGTAATGACATAATCACAAGGAACCATATAGAAAACAAGACACACATTCAAGCTTAAGCTGGCTACACGACAAGCAGTGGAACCAAAGGATGAAACACATAAGGAACAACAAGTAAGTAAACAAAAAACTGGAGCATGTTGTGTAGATGCTACAAAGTTAAATAGCAAAACATACCAGTTAGAGAATAAAGGATAGCAAAGTGNTAAATCTGGGCCGTTGATCTCATTTGATCAACGGCTCAGATTAAAACGGGAGTGGACCGGGTCAATCAGGGATTGGGCTGAGTTGGTTCAGATGGGGCATTGGGCCATTTGGGATTAATTACAATCTAAATGGGGTGGGGTTAAATTGGGGCTATAATTGAAATGCAAATGGGGCTGTTTGTTAAATAGCCAGTTTTCACCTTTTATTATTTTATAAAATAGTTTAAAAGATTTTTAAAACAAATTAAAAGTACTGGACTAATTAATAATGCATAAATATTAATCTAACAATACTAAAAACAATCTTATAATTGTAAAATGTTGTTAATTGTAAAATAGGCTATAATTGCAATTATATGCAATTTAGCTTGAAAAATACCAAGAAAATGTATAAAAAATATGCAAAAACTACCTTAATATCTTGGTGTAAATATGAGAATAAAAATAAATTATTCACCAAAAATGCGAGTCTGGGAATAATTATTGAATTTTGTACTATAAAAAATAGATAATAAATTGATTTTAAAAATCTTTAAATATGAGAGAAAAATACCAAAGCTCTTGGGCATGCTTATATATGCATGTACATGCTATTTTGAGAATATTTTGGAGTATAAAGGAAAAATCAGGTATCAACAGCTGCCCCTCTTTACCCGAGAAGGACGAAAGAGTTGTCGGGTAAAGATATGATGGCCAATTTTGACCGAAAGAAATGATTTGAAAGGTTTTGACCGCGCTCTGGTTCCTGAGCTGCCTACGTATCCCTGGTCTTACAGGAATCGGGTCATATTTAGTTCGGGATACATCGGCGGAATATGTCGATGGAGGTTTTGAAAAGGACGGAAGCAATATTTAGGTTGAGAAGGATGGTCAGGGACCGATGGGCTGCGGGAACCGGAGCGAGATCGCTCCTGCTGTAATGGTCATTGCCAGCTGGTGTGCCTGCAAATGAGCAATACAAATATATCGTGCATAAACTTAAACGTGATGCAAGCTCCCGTTGGACCATGAATGCTGTCTTTGGACGGGTAGGATGACAACCTCAGACCATGACGTCCTGGGCCATGAAGTGTATAATAGAAGATTCGCATGCCATGAAATGACGTTCTCGGGCTATGATAATGGTGCCTCCGAACCATGATACCTTTGAATAATGATGTGCAAAAGGTAAAGACAGGGTCCTCAGGCCATGGCATGGCGTTCTCGGGCTATGAAAATGGTGCCTCCGAACAATGACGCCTTTGGACAATTTGGTGATCTTTCAGCCCATAAAATGTAGGATTTGGCGATGTTTCAGCCGATGTAAAGCATAAATATAAATGGCGGTATTTCAGCCGATGTGGAGATTTAAATGAAGTTGGCGATCTTTCAGCCATGCAAGATTTAAATAAAACTGGCGATATTTCAGCCGATGGAGATTTAAATATAAACTGGCGATCTTTCAGCCATGCAAGATTTAAATTCAGCCGATGGAGATTTAAATATAAACTGGCGATCTTTCAGCTGATATAGCGATTTAAATGAAATTGACGATATTTCAGCCGATATAAAGCATAAATATAAATGGCGATATTTCAGCCAACAGAGAATTAAATATAATTGGTGATCTTTCAGCCGACAGGGATTTAAATATAAACTGGCGATCTTTTAGCCGATGTAAATAAGAGGTGGCGATATTTCAGCCATGCAGATGGAGGTAGAGCTTAACCTTGAAAGGCAGAAAAGTAACCCTATACAATGCAGGGAAATGCATATGGAGACAGTGCTTAGTCTCGGAAGGCAGAAAGATAGCCTTATGCAGTGTAAGGAATGCAGGATGGAAGTAGTGCTTAACCTCGGAAGGCAGAAAGGTAGCCTTATGCAATGCAAGGAATGCAGGATGGAGGTAGTGCTTAACCTCGGAAGGCAGAAAGGTAGCCTTATGCAATGCAGGTGGAGACAATGCTTAGTCTCGAAAGGCAGAAAGGTAGCCTTATGCAATGCAAGGAATGCAGGTGGAGACAATGCTTAGTCTCGGAAGGCAGAAAGGTAGCCTTATGCGATGGAAGAAATGCAGGATGGAGGTAGTGCTTAACCTCGGAAGGCAGAAGAGTAGCCTTATGCAATGTACGAAATAAAGGTGGAGGTATAATGAAATTTCTTAGCAGAGAGATAATAGCTGATAGTTGATTGCGTCATTGTGGCTGTTGGGGATGTCGTGCGTGGGTAGCACTTGTAAATAGGCGATGATTCTGAGAGTTGTGTTCCTGAAAAAGTATGAGTATGTATCTGATGACTTTATGTCTCGGGTGCCTTCATCCAAAGAAAAATCGTGAGTTTTGCAAAGGGGGGAAGGTTAGTTCGTCTTCCTGTGGACTTCTCTTGTCCTACTCGGCTCTTGTTTTCATTGGGGTAGCGTCGCTAAACAAAGCAATTTTGATATTAGCCATGCATGATTTAGTAAAAAAATGATGAAATACATAATTTAAAATGATTTTCTTTTGGATGAGTCGACGACTGCAACGCGGTTCAAGACATTGTGACCTCTTTGTTTCGGAATTTTGAGGGTCCTCCTCAAAATTCTGCCCCAGTTTACTGGTTTGGTGCTTCCGACGGCTGCGCACGATGACTGGCTGAAAATCAACTTCAGAATTTTGAGGGTCCTCCTCAAAATTCTGCCCAGTTTCCAATATCGGGGAAAATGAAATTTTTATTGAATTATGACAGAACCCATAGGGATGCCTACGTATCCCCTCTTAAACGGGAATCAGGTCAGGCGTAGTTCAAATTACATCATACAAAAATTATAATGATTACACATAATAGCGTTTGACTGCGTCTGAATTAATTGGCTTTGGCCAAACTTCTCCGTCCATCTCTGCGAGTATGAGGGCCCCTCCTGTTAGAACCCGATGAACCATGTATGGTCCCTGCCAGTTGGGAGAGAACTTCCCTTTGGCTTCATCTTGATGTGGAAAAATCTTCTTCAGCACTAACTGCCCTGGCATGAACTGTCTTGGCTTGACTCTTTTGTTGAAGGCTCTCGATATCCTGCTCTGATACAATTGACCATGGCAAACTGCATTCATTCTCTTTCCGTCTATAAGGGCTAACTGCTCGTAGCAACTCTTTACCCATTCTGCATCTTCAAGTTTCATTTCTTGTATAATCCTCAGGGAGGGAATCTCTACCTCGGCTGGGATGACTGCCTCGGTACCGTAAACCAACATATAGGGAGTTTCCCTTGTCGATGTGCGGACTGTGGTACGGCATCCCAATAAAGCAAAGGATAGCTATTCATGCCACTGCTTGTGTTTTTCTATCATTTTCCTTAGTATTTTCTTGATGTTCTTATTGGCCGCTTCTACAGCTCCATTCATCTGAGGTCTGTAGGCTGTAGAATTCTTGTGCTTGATCTTGAACGTCTCACACATTGCATTCATCAGGTCACTGTTGAGATTGGAACCATTATCAGTGATGATTGACTCTGGGATGCCGAACCGGCAAACGATACGGTCGCGAACAAAGTCTGCCACGACTTTCTTAGTCACCGCCTTATATGATGCTGCTTCAACCCATTTGGTGAAATAATTAATTGCCACTAGAATGAACCTGTACCCGTTTGATGCGGCAGGCTCGATAGGCCCGACGACATCCATTCCCCAAGCGGCGAACGGCCATGGTAAGCTTGTTGCATTGAGCTCGTTAGGAGGCACCTTTATCATGTCTGCATGAATCTAGCAGCGATGGCACTTTCGAACATACTGGATGCAGTCCGTCTCCATAGTCATCAAAAAGTATCCAGCTCGGAGTATTTTCTTGGCTAAGACAAAACCATTCATATGCGGACCACAGGTTCCTGCATGAACCTCTTTCAACAACCAGGATGCTTCCTTTGCTTTGACACACCTCAGTAATCCCAAATCGGGAGTCCTCCTATACAGGATTCTTCCGCTGTGAAAGAAGTGATTGGATAACCTCCGCAGTGTGCGCTTTTGAGTAGTGTTTGCAAGTTCTGGATATTCTCCTGTTGACAGATACTTCTTAATGTCATGAAACCATGGTTTTCCATCTGCTTCTTCCTCGACATGAGCACAGTAAGCGGGTTGATCCAGGATTTTTACCGGGATAGGGTCAATGAAGTTCTCATCTGGATGCTGAATCATGGATGATATAGTGGCCAATGCATCGGCGAGCTCATTCTGGACTCTGGGGACATGCCGGAATTCTGTCTTTGTAAACCTCTTCCTCAACTCCTGTACATGATGCAAGTATGGGAGTATCTTGGAGTTTCTGGTTGCCCATTCTTCTCGGACCTGATGTATGAGCAAGTCTGAATCCCCAATCACTAGTAACTCCTGAACGTTCATATCAATGGCCAGCTTGAGCCCTAAGATGCAGGCTTCGTACTCGGACATGTTGTTGGTGCATGGGAACCTGAGCTTGGCGGACACCGGATAGTGCTGACCTGTTTTCGATACTAGAACTGCTCCTATGCCAACTCCTTTGAAGTTTGCTGCTCCGTCGAAGAACATTCTCCAGCCATCATAGGATTCTGCAATGTCTTCACCTATGAAAGAGACCTCTTCGTCAGGAAAACATGTCTTTAGAGGCTCGTATTCTCCATCCACGGGATTTTCGGCAAGATGATCTGCCAGTGCCTATCCTTTGATTGCTTTCTAGGTCACGTAGACAATATCAAATTCACTCAGTAGGATTTGCCATTTGGCTAGCTTGCCCACGGGCATGGGCTTCTGAAAAATGTATTTCAGCGGATCCATCCTTGATATGAGATAAGTGGTATAGGCACAGAAATAATGCCTCAACTTCTGAGCTACCCAAGTTAGAGCACAATAGGTGCGTTCGAGCAGGGAGTACCGGGCCTCGTACGGGGTGAACTTCTTGCTGAGATAGTAGATGGCTTGCTCCTTTCTCCCCGTTTCATCATGTTCTCCCAAAACACAACTGAATGCTCCATCCAATACTGCAAGGTAGAGCAACAGCGGTCTGCCCGGTTCGGGCGGAACCGGAACTGGCGGCGTTGATAGGTATTCCTTGATTCTGTCGAAGGCTTTCTGGCAATCATCGGTCCATTTAGTAGTGGCATCTTTCTCCAACATCTTAAAGATGGGCTCACAAATGACAGTGGNTAAATAGTAAAAAATGATTTGAAAATAAATTAAAGGTACTGGACATATAAATATTAATGGAAAAATACTAAAAGTGATTTTATGATTATAAAATGTTGTTAATTGTAAAACAGGTTATAATTGCAATTATATGCAATGTAGCTTAAAAATACCAAACAAATGTATAAAAAATATGCACAAATTACCCTAATTATATCTTAGTGTAAATATGAGAATAAAATAAATGATTCACCAAAAATGCGAGTCTGGGAATAATTATTTAAATAGATAATAAATTGATTTTAAAAATCTTTAAAAATGAGAGAAAAATACCAAAGCTCTTGTGCATGCTTATATATGCATGTACATGCTATTTTGAGAATATTTTGGAGTATAAAGGAAAAATTGGGTATCAACACCCGGTCCATTCCCGTCCCCCAGTTAAACGACCCCGTTTGGATTAGAATTAATCTGAGCCATCGAGGATCTTTTGATCTAACGGCTCAGAAGTAGGGAGCACTTAATATATAAGTGCCTGAACGCCCCCCCCCCAACCCCTCTCAATCGTCTCTCACCCTTCCCATGTAACGCCGCCGCCAGCCGCCACCAGAAATCACCCCAAGGCGGCGGCAAGTCTCCGATGGTCCTCAAATTTACACCCCAGCTCGTCTCCCTTCCCTCATACCCATACCACACTCTGTTTCCCCCAAATCCCACTCTATCGCCTCAAATCGTGGAAACCCTAGCTCGTCGCCCCTAAACTCCACCACCTCAAGGTGGCGGCGCCGCCTCCTTCCTTACCAAATCAACACCCTAGAGCCTCCTTGATCCCCTCTCCCTAAATCTGTGACCAGCTTCCCTCGAATTTGTCTGGAACTCGTCGAATATTGAATCTGAAGCTCGAGTCCTTGAAGCCAAATCCAAACCCATACAGGAAAAGTTATTGCTCCAGTTCTCATGAGCTTTTAGGACTGATTTTGTCACAAAATAATGTTGTTCGCTTGTTCTTGATAAAGACAAGTAATTAACGTTATTTTGGGATGTAATCGGAGTGCCAAGCCACAGGTTCGAGCTTTAGTCGGTGAGTTCTTCCTTCGTTTCTTGGTTGACCTCTTTTCCTTTTTCTCTGGTCGATTCAATTGAAACTCGATTAATTTTACTGGTTGAGGGTTGGTTATGTTCTTGTGTTCTTCGTTAAGTCTTACTTTCCCAAATTTGTTTCTTTAATTGCTTTGGTCCGTTAAGCATGACTTTGTTAGTACCTCTGTTTAATTACTCCAAACCCGCTTAGGGTTAATTTTGCTTTGTCAACTTTGTTATTATTGATCCTTGTCTCCTTTTAATTCATAAGTGTCAAGGTAATAGTCAGTAAAGAGTCAAATTGATTATTTGTGATACTATCACTTAGTTTTGTTGGGGCTTGGGTCAGACTTTGAGTCTTGAATGATCGTTTGGACTGATTTAGAATCAGCTTTGGGCTTTTTGAGTCATTTATGACCCAGTTCAAAGATGCCCTGCTGTTTTGAGCCCAGGCTTGTTTGATTGGCAAAGTAAATAACAGGGGCATGGGGGGTAGCTTAGGTATTTGGTTGAGGGAATCTTTTTGCTAACGGAAAAGGGAAGCTTCTAGTGGGGGTTTTAATTAAATTGCAGAAGTGTAGTAGGTTAGCTTGGGTAACAAGTCAGTAAATAAGGGGTCAAGTAGCAAAAATAAAAATTAGAAAGGGGTAGAATTGAAATAATTGAAATCTGATGGTTGCCCTATTGCCTTGCCTATAAAGGCATCTCATTCTTGCCCTTCAAGGCAAGGTTGGAAGAGCTTAAGGGAATAAAATTATGAGAATCCAAAAACGGCTGGAAATATTAGAAAAACTACTGTTCTATTAAAATTCTGTTTTGAATCTTGAGGTTTTTTCAATATCTGAAGCAATTTCTGATTAGTTTGAAGGTGAAATGGTTTGAGTTTGGATTTATGAAAGTTTGGTTTGAAGTTTGCTGGATTACAGCTTGATTAAAACTAGTTTTGGACTGGCTGAGCATCATTTTGGGTTTAAAACGGGTTCACTGGTTGTTTTCTGCTATTGATCTCTGTTATTGTTGTTGCTAACCCTTAACTCATGTTTCTTTCCATCTCCAGGTACATACTTCTGGCTTTAAAATGTAAAGTTTGAATCGCATGGTGTTTTTTGAGAGAAAATGAAGATCTCTGTTTACTATATCTCCCTTCTTTGTTTTTTTTATTATTTAAGTTATTGTTTTAAATTCTTGCCTTGAGATGTTTAAAGTAAAGTTGTAGCATGAACCACTGAAACTTCTGTGAGTTGTAATGGGGCTTTATTTCAGCATTGATTGATTTCGGTTAAATTCCTAAGCCTTATTATTGCTAGTAGATTTGATGGATTTTAAGTTCCATTTTGTAT
Organism: Nicotiana attenuata; assembly: GCF_001879085.1. Lineage (NCBI taxonomy): Eukaryota > Viridiplantae > Streptophyta > Magnoliopsida > Solanales > Solanaceae > Nicotiana > Nicotiana attenuata. The sequence continues at coordinate 45,380,473 of NC_031990.1, forward strand.
TCATGAGTTCAGATAAATTACTAATTCAAGCATGAACATTTCATTAGTTACCACATCATTATAGTTGAGCATGGTTTGAAAATCTGCACATTCTAGCTATGAAATGAGAAAGCTTATCATGATAAGTGCTAAGTGTAGCTAGTTCTCTGCTGTTATAGGGACTCGAAATTGGGTCCTGGTCTTTAATTATTACCATGGCCAAATCTGGGGCTCTTGAGTTTGGGCCTCAAGATTTTTGAGTGAAGAGGGTAATAGGCCATGGTTGTTTGGGCTTGTCCAACGAGCCTGATTAGTAATTCGTTGTTGCAGGAATCTTCACACATTATGTTCTGATTAGGGTACATATCATATAAAAATTGAAAGTCAGGCTTTGATAAAAAACGAAATTAAAGGTTGGCTGCATTACCTGTTTTCGTGTAAATTTTGGTTAACTGGCGTAGATCTTACACAATTACTGGTTTGAAATTTGGGCCTAAGGTTGGCCCAATAACAGGAGTATGGTTGTCAGATTCCAGGTGATATTTTTCGTACTTACCCATCTCTTCTCTTTAAGAAATGGGCTCGTTGGGCCCAAGCTTGTAGGCAGCCGTTAATTGGACTTTATTGTTAATTGTTACTTTAATTCAATGTTGTTAATTAGTCAGTAGGCCAGAATTTTTAGTTAAATGAGTAGAGGTTACTCAATTCTCCTTTAGTTGATTAATTAGGCTGCTTTAAAAGTAGATCGGAGGTGCTCTATATTAAATAATACAAATAGTTTATGACCCTCATGTATTAGTTTAGAAACGCTCTAATTAGGATAAATTGAGGGGCGCCATGCAAACAAAAATGACAATTGCGTGGCCCTCGTTTTTATTAATTTTCAATTCAACCTTTGAGTTCGAGGCGTGCCATTTAGCAAAATTCCATGGCCCTCGCAAAGTCAAAACGCGTAGTTTCTTTAGGCGCGTATATTTAATAATATTACCTTTCTAAACTTGGGTGCGCATTTATGTGACCCAAATCCAAATCTCAACAACGTTAAATAAAATATGTCGTGAATTGCGGGTGCATTTATGTGACGTGGTTCAAGATGTCTTTTAGATGACGTTGAATCTTCCAAAAAATGAATAAAAGCGGTTAAAAGTAAAAAAAGCACATAGGTTCAAAATGTTCTTAAAATCGGATAATTAAGCCGAATATAACAGTTGAGCGACCGTGCTAGAACCACGGAACTCGGGAATGCCTAACACCTTCTCCCGAGTTAACAGAATTCCTTACCCGGATTTCTGGTTCGCGGACTGTAATACAGAGCCAACCCTTTCCTCGATTCGGGATTTGACACTGGTGACTTGGGACACCATAAAACTCCCAAGTGGCGACTCTGAATATTTAATTAAATAAATTCCGTTCGATTGTCCTTTAATTGGAAAAACTCCCTTTATACCCTTCTGGGGGTGTAGTGAAAAAGGAGGTGTGACATAGAGAAACAAAAGTCAACTCAAAAAGTCAACCTCGAGCTTGCATCTCGAAACCCGACCAAAATTACAAAATCTGAACACCTATTTGATAACGAGTCCAACCATATAAGAATTACCCAAATCCGACCTCAAATCGCCTTTCAAATCCCCAAAATTTAGCCTAAGAAATTTTCACAATTTTTTCCAAATTCCCAACTCAAATCGCCAATTAAATGATGAAAATAACAAGGAACTCGTGTAATATAACCAAAACCGAGTTAGAATCTCTTTCCCCGATGAATATCTTGAAAATCTCTCGAAAAATTGTCACAAACCGAGTTAAAATCTCTTTCCCCATTGAATATCCTGAAAATCTCACTAGGTCCAAGAATGGATAATGAAATCAAACCGTCAAAAAATCCCTATGTCGACCCAGCGATTTCGCTTTTCTAGGCCAACAGTTGCTTCTGTGGCTCCGCACTTGCGGAATTGCCATCGTAGGTGCGGCCATGACTTAAGTCCTGAGAATGCGCTTCTACGGGCACCCATGCGCATCTGCACCCCCGCTTCTGTGACCTATGGATCACTTTTGTGCACCCGCATCTACGGAGCACTGACCGCATCTGCGGTCCATCCCCTGCTCCCTCAACTCCGCTCCTGGAATGCCTCTCTCCGCACCAGCGAGTCCGCTTCTGTGGAACATGGACCGCACATGCGATCCCAGCTAGGCATGCCAAAATCTGCTTCTGCAACTCAAGGACCGCTCTTGTGGCACAGCACATGCGACCCAAAATGCGCAGGTGTGATTGCACTAGTCACAGCAACCTTCAGCAATCACACAAGGTCCAAACTTGTTCCGGATTCAATATGAAACACAACCGGGGCCCACGGGACCCCGTCTGATTATACCGACAAGTTCCAAAACACATAACGGGCTTAATAGAGGCCAAAATCACATAAATAACATCAATTCAACGAATTGCAACCCAATTCAAGCTTATTGATACTAGGAACTTCCGACTTCCAAAATTAACGTCGAATCATACAAAATCAACTTCGATTGACCTCAAATTCTGCACACAAGTCGTAAATGACATGACGGACCTATTTTAACTTCCCGATTTGGAATCCCCCTGATAACAATAAAGTCAACTCCCGGTCAAACTTCTCAACCTTCCAAACCTTCAACTTTCTAACTTTCACCAATTCAAGCTGAAATGGCCTACGGACCTCCAAATCAACATCCGAACACGCTCCTAAGTCCAAAATCACCATACGAGACTATTAGAACAGTCAAAACTCCATTCCGGAGTCGTCTACACAAAAGTTAAACTACGGTCAACTCTTTCAACTTAAGCCTCCGACTTAGGGACTATGTATCCCATTTCACTCCGAAACTCACCCGAAACCAAAACCAAACATTGGTGGATCACATAACCATAATACAATATATAGGAGGCAATAAATAGGGAATCGGGAGACCGGCCGGGTCGTTACACTCAAATAACACCATAGTGCCCATACAGGACCACAACACATATGTGGAAAAAATCAAGCTACCTCACAACCCACATAGCATAAAAGAGTAACGTATAATATAAGTGATGACAGGAATAACAGCCACCACGCCCGGAGATTCATCCACGGACAAATGTTGTGTTGAATAAACATATCCAATCTAGTGTAAAATATACATTTACATTAGGCCTATCAATGGACCTCTGAACCAATTTCGGTCATCTCAAAATAGGTCAATAGCCTTCCAAAGATCCACAATGACCCTATCCATGACACATACAATCAACTATCAAATCCTGAACAAACTTTCACTAGTTAGGACCCTTTCACTAACTCATCCCAGAAGAAAAATCGCAACACGCCACCAATTTTCCATAACTGAAGCAGATGTAAATCTAGAGTCGTGATCGAAACCATCATAAACTCTTCGGGACCCATTTTCAAATAACTAATCCATTGGACTAAATCCCTCTAAACCAACCAAGTCACGCACACTGCCAAGCCCGAAAGCAGGGCCACGAAACACCTATATGGCCTTATCGTATTGAAGGAACCGATCATTTTCCTTACTATGCTGATCCAATCCACTGCTAAATTGACCCCACCCAACCTCTTCAAATTTCCTCTTCACTTTCTTTCAAAATAACACGTCTCCTCCCAGCCTACATTGGATTTCAATGAACACTCATCCCGAGTGACCCCAAATCACAAGACCACGTCACCTCAATAACCATAAGCCATTTTACACCCTCTCGTGCACTCAATAGTACCTCCATCTAATACACTCATTCCGAAGAGACTTTCTATGAAGCTGAATTTGTTTCTTCCATCTCTCTAACACCACATTGCAAAACCAACAATAATGTAGAATTATCCCAGGTCTCTCTCACGCTCCGCTGTCAAACTCATTTCTTAGCCACGCTATGAACCCGAAAATCCTTAGGCACCAAACCTTAAATCTGGAACCCACTAGAACCAGTGTTCAGAGTTGCCCACTCTAAGCTAGTCTCGAATATATAACCAAAAAACTAGTGCTCTATTAGCATACGAATACTCGAAAGAAGAAACCAAATGAAAAGCCCTTGCACATTACATTCACGAAGAAGTATAAAATATGAGTCACTCCACGGCCTTCGAATAAATCGATAACGCAAAATATAATGAATATCCATCAAATTCCTTGCTCGAGTTACCCTTGATGTCATCTTCCTCGGTCATAACTAATCCACCTATGTACAAAAATCCAGAAACTGCAAAGACACATGACCGTGTGACCCAATCATCGATGGTAGGCTTCCCCATTTGGCTTTAAGCCGACATCGCAAAATTCGAGGACCCACAATGACTTCTCCTCCTAGCTACTATGATCTCACACTGTTACTCATCAAAATTTCTCATAAGCACATGTTGCACTAATCATCACACATCCCGAATTATTGGTCCTAAATGCACACTCAACTTCATGACAGTTGTGCCATCTTCCTCAAGGGATCCGAACCTACCTCGCAGTACATGCCTCTTGTTGGATAGAAAGTAGAACTCTTCAAAGGAACTTTATTAGAAATCACGCAATCCCTAACTTTCTCACAGGAGATAGCCCACATGTGTAACCTCATATCGATATCCCCCAATGACATTGTCATAGTTACATCTACTAGGAAATCAGTTTTTTCCTCTGGGTCCACACTCATCTACCAACCGTAAGAATCTATTCATTCCATCAACATCAAATGAAGGCCCAACAATATGTTTAAAACTCAAAGCCATATTGCATCCCAAAACTATAGTCAAGCATTAACATTCCTCTACATTCCTAGCAAACTCTTTCCGTCATATTCGAACTTCCTAAGTATAGAAACCACCTTAAGGGTCATCTCCTTCCATCCAGCAATTACTAGAAACACCGATCAGACCTCGAAGTCTCAATACACCGCCATCTTCGACAACTGTTTCTTAGGTACTCCTTAACAATTTCGTGTTTCCAGAGGCAACCAAATGAAGACCATCATACCAACGAACCTTAATGCATTCAAACAAGGACAACAATATGACAACATAAACAAGAATTCCACCAAGTTCTGAAATACCCACCTCGCGACTCCGTCAACCAACGCCTAAGTATCCATAGTCCAATTGCCTCTCCTTTGCTGGAATTAAATGTAAAATCTCTAAATCATGAACGAAATAATCCTCATCTCGAATCATTCACTACACTGACACAAGTAAGCACCCTATCTTTTAAACTAGCACTACGCGATAACAACACATGAACATCACAATACATTGTGCATAGCCTCGAAACCATAGGCAACACTAACACTGGGATGAAAAGACAAAACACCCCTCCACAAGGCGACGATAATAGTTTGCCTGTATACGCAGGGTAAAACATCCTGCACCACTTATGTAGTATTTCCACAACTCGTCGGTATGCAACTGAGATTTAATGTCCGGCATCGCGTATGAATGAGTAGGAAGGAACTGAAGGCATAAGCTTAAACGAAATCAAATCGCACGACAAGGAATCAAGAAAGGGAAGCTCTCCTAACAGTCTTGTAGCCTCTTGAAGATAAGTAAAGACGTCTCCATACCAATCCGCAAGACTCTACTAGACTTGCTCATAACTCGTGAGACCTAAGTGAACCTTTTGCTCTGATACAAAACTGTCACGACCCAAATTCCTTAATAGGTCATGATGGACCCCAACAATGCTTCTAGGAAAGACAGTGCGTGAACGTTTACTTAATTAACCATTTTAGCTTTTAAAAATAGAAAATTAATTAAACAAATAGAATTAAATCTAGGTTTTATGAAAAGATATGTTCTACTATACCAATCTCCGAACATGGACAATCATAAAGCGAAGTGATAATCATAATACAAGGTACAACTGTGAGCATCTACTAAAAATCCCCCAAAATCCGGTGTCACAAGTGCATGAGCATCTACCAGGAAGTAAAATCTAATACAACATTTGTCTAAAATATAAAACAGGAAAGATAAAATAAATGAATATGATGGGTACTCCGTGTACTGCGGATTGTAACACGGAATGCAGCTCAGCATAAAGTCCCCTCAGTAATTGTGCCAATGCACCAAGATGACCACCAAATGAACCTGCCTCAGTACCTACACGATAAGTGCAAAAGTGTAGCATGAGTACGTAAATCAACGCATACCAGTAAGTATCTAGCCTAACCCCGAAGAAGAAGTAATGAGGAGGCGACATCGACAGTTACTAGTGGTCCAATAAATCATGTATAATGAAAATAACTAGATGTGAGGCATAGAAGGTAAAACAACAAAAATATATAAGTGAATAATACGATCCGCAACAGTAGAATAAACGCGAGGTCTTCAACGATCGAATACTACCGCGAACGGAACACATAATGATCAACACCAGACAAAATGTCACATCTCATGTCAGGAAAACTCGCGGGTACACTGACTTATTATAAGATATTACGCACGATTCTGGCGAGGTGAGCATTCTGATCCCACAAAAGTATATTACTATAATCCTGCCGAGCCGAACGACCCAATCCCATAAGAGTATTGCTGAGACGTTCAGACAGATCCCACTAGAATATGAAATTTTAACGGGCACCAGCCCCACACACGAATATATGTGTGAATTATAAATTTCAAGAAAAGCTTTCGGACGGATATGCACAACACAAAAATAAATTTGTAAAGGGAAATACAATTTTCACGAATAATCAAGTAGGTTGTCAAGTATCTAAAATACAAGTCTTATACCATACGCAAGTCTCGTCTCAAGCTAAGTGTATATTAAAACATTCAAACAAGAATAACTCAAGTAGTACAATTAAAGCATGGCGTAAGTCTATGTCTGCCCAGACCTAATTAGGAATTCTATCATACGCATAGATACTCATCACCTTATACGTACGTAGCTCTCATAACATGTAGCACATAAAAAATATAACACCTATGGGGTAAATTCCCCCTCACAAGGTTAGACAAGAGACTTACCTCGTTTCAAAATTCGATAACCGGCTCCAATGCCTCTCTCACACCTCAAACCAATCCCAAACGATCCGAAGCTAGCCAAAGAACATGCAAACCAATCAAAACATACTCAAGGGCCTATAATTTATCATTTAGAAACAATTCTCAACCCCGCACGAAAAGTCAACTAAAGCCAACCACAGGTCCGCGCGCCCGGTTTCCAAATATTATCAAAAATAAATATTACCCACAATTTATATGTATTTATCTATAAAATCATCCATTTTTTTCCACGAACTGTCCTTCAAATCAAGGTTTACCATTTCTCAGCTTTGGGGTCTACAATACAAATATGGTTAAAAATAATAACCAACGAAAATAATTATGGAAAAACATCAAAATAAAGGATATATATTTACCCCCTTGTTGAGACGAGAACAACGCCGTAAAAATTACCTCAAATAGAGATCTAAAACTCAAGATATGCTCAAAATACAAAAATGCTCAATCTGGCATTTTAAAACATTGCCCAGCAATCTTTCCCGACACAAAAATGGGCATAACTCTCTCATACGACCTCGGAATTCGACGATTCTTATTTCTATGATTCCGTAATTATGATATGGATCTAATGATTCAATCTAATCAGAAATAAAAGGTCGTTTTCTCAATATGGTACCCTTTATGCCCAAAACAATAAAGTCGAACCATCAAATAAGAGAGCGACACAACCCAAACTTGTCCGAAACTCATCGGAATCTAACCAAAACTTGAGGACAAGTCCAAAATCATAATACAAACATGTTCAAACTTCTCAATCATGAATTCGTGCTCATTAAGTCTACTATTTGACCGTGGTCAACTCATTTTCTTAAACTTAACTAGTTTGCAACTCAAGTGCTTGAATCACTCTTAAACACCTCAGAATGGAACCAAAATCATGCACAAGTACAATATGACAATACGAACCTGCCCCAAGGCTCGGAATACCAAATGTAATCCGATAACAATAAATTCCACTCCAAGTAAAACTTAGAAAATTCAAAGACATTCAAAAGGCAAACTTCTGACAATAAGCGTTGAATATACGATACTCAACCCGAACATACGCACAATTCTGAACGTCTAGAAAATCAAAACTAATCACATGCGCGAGTCATATTGAATAATGTAAAGCTACTCAAGGTCTCAAACCGCCAAACGATATGAAAACGACCAGTCGGGTCGTTACAATATATATATCTTGAGGGACGATCTTCTAACTGAAGCAGATTTTTGAGAGATGGGCAACCCAAAGAAATTGATCCTTGGAGTGAATCTTAATTGACTCCTTCCAAGAATAAGGTTGGAACTTTGTTATAGGTTATCCTTTGAAGCTCAGTATGATTAGTATTCTTCCCTTGGATGGCCTAATTGATTGTCTTTACAGATCTCCCATACAGCGTGTTTGGTATGATTATCCTTGACGTTCATGATTGAAGATTATGATATTCCTTAATCCCCGTAATTGAATATCAAGAGTATATTTTCGCCTTAAATTGATCCTACTATCTTAGCCTTCCTTCTTTTGTTAGTTTTCCGTATCCTTATTGGCTCATACTTTCTTTATATATCCATCTGCTTCGCAACATCCATTTTTTAGAGATCCTTGATTGCCTGCAATAAGAATAAGTTATTTTTCGTCACTAAAATCAAGATCTAGCTGTATCCACTCGCGCATAGTGATTGTATCAATCAATATAGTTTTGATGCAAAAGTTGTATCAACTGTATTCGATCACATATACTTTGCATACACTCAAATTTCATTTTAAAATTTAATCCAAAACCACATCATATCTGCATCAAAATCATCCTAAATTGAGATATAAGCTCCCCGAGAGGTTCTCAAACTTTTGGAACCACACCTAGTCCGAAATTTTACGCATAATGGTTGTATCAATGAATAAAGTTTTGCTAGAAAGTTATATCAATTGTGGTAGTTCACATACACTTTGCATATACTCAAATTTCATTCTGAAATTTTATCCAAAACCACATCATATTTGCATCAAATCATCCTAAATTTTAGATAGAAGCTCCCCCATATGTTCTCAAACTTTAGGAACTACACCCAGTATGAAATTATTTTAATTTTCCAAACTCAAATTTCAAATTTGAAGCTTCAAAAATTCATCAATGGTGGAATTCAAGATTGAATTAATTCAAGAAAAATGAAATTGATGGCTGAGGAGGAGGATATGAGCTTGGATAAGTTTATGGGGGATGGTGGAAGAGAATGAAGGCTAAGGAGGAGGAGCCGATGAAATTGAAGGCTAAGGAGAATACACTAGAATTATGCTTTTCTATAAAATACAAAGATCAGCTATAAGTATAATTATTTTAAATTATATTAGTTTATGGTAATTAGGGTGTATAAGTTAGTTACACCATGTAAATTTTTCTTATTCTGCTGAAAACATGTCATGACCCAAAACCTGACCTGTCGTGATGGCGCCTAACATGGTACTAGGCAAGCCAACAACTCAAAACATTTCCAACTCATTTAAATGAAAAATGAACTAAAACATGTTTAAATAATTAAAAAATCTCATAAACTGGATAGAAGATCAAACTCAACACGGAGGTTCCCAAAACCAGGGTGTCACTAAGTACATGAGTGTCTATACAACACAAGTCTGAAAATATTTGTTTATGAAAAGCCGAAACTAAATACATAAAGCTGAAAGATAGGAAAGGGAGATTCAAGGTCTGTGGACGCTCGAGCAGCTACCTTGATGTTCTTCCAACAGATAAAACTCTTTTATCAACAACTGTCATGCCCGGAAATACCTGGATCTGCACGAGGTGCAGGGTACAGTGTGAGTACAACCAACTCAATAAGTATTGCAAATAAACAAGGCAAGGTAAGCGAAGCTTAATTTGTTGAGGTCACTAGATACATCAGTGCAATTCTGCCCTTTTAGGCCTACACAGTATAAAATTTAACGCTAACTCATAAGGCTCTGTGAGAAGAATATTTGTGTGTGCATGTGCACCGTTTCTCAAATACCCTACTCAACAATACTATAACATGTAGAGGAAGGAAGAAAGTAAATTAGATAAGTGATCGAGAAAAATACAAGTCCCACACATTGCACGGACAACTCACATGCTAACCATAAAACCTGCACGGACAACTCACGTGTCAATAATATCAATATGTCGATCCTCACGGACAACTCACGTGCCAATAATATCTATACATGGATCCGCACGGAGAACTCACGTGTTGCATGGACAACTCGCATGCCAATAACATAATCCGACCAACATGGCCGTACGCCCTAGTCCAAAATATCATACATAAGCAATAAAGTAAGTGTACAAGTATATAATATATGAAATACGATTCTCCTATCCCTAGACTGGTGTAAATAACATGCTAAGGTGTAGGCATGTGCAAAGTATGCTATCGCAGCTCAATCTAGCAAGTTCATCCATGAAAAGCATTTACCAAGTTTGTTCAGGGTTAAACCTCTAAATAGACACATCATGGCTCAATTAAATCACATAAATTGTTACAATATGTTAGATATCGAAGCTCAAAGATTAATAGTCATTTCTGGGCTTATAGGTGCCCGAGCACAACCCAAATATGAATACACAATCATGGTGCCCGCACATGGGATCATCCTCATGTGTGTGCGCACCCAGAAGCACGTGGCTATCACAACAACTCGGGAAACCGGTGCCTTAACCGAGTTTAAATACGATACTTACCTCAAGAAAATCGAATCACTCCGCTAGCATGCCCTTGCCTCGCGAATTGGCCTCTGAACGTCTTGAATCTGGCCATAAACAATTCGATACAATCAACACAAGCTAAAGGAATCAATACTGTAAGAAAAATACTAAGTTCTTAGTCAAAATCAAAAGGTCAACCCCCCCTGCCTCGGGACTATATCTCAAAATCTAATAAAAGTCACAAAATACGGAAGCTCGTTCAACCCGAGTCTAACCATACCAAATTTACCGAAATCCGACACCAAATCGTCACTCAAATTCCAAAATTAAACTCTCCAAATCCCTAGCCTCAAACTCCCAAATTCCACCTCATAAACACACAAACTAGGTGGGAAATTCAATGGGGAAACAAGATTATTGAATAAAAATGACCACAAGTGACTTACCTCAAGAAACCCCTCGAAATCCTTCTCAAAATTCGCATAGGCCCGAGCTTGAAATGTACAAAAATGATAAAAATCACGATCCCTCGAATTAATATAATCTACCTAGTGCTTTCACACCTGCAGGCCAAAATTCCACTTTTGAGGGACCGCACTTGCAGTGAAACCTTAGCATCTGCGCAGTTCACTTAAGTTCCCAGATATCGCACTTGCGCACCAAAATCTCCATCTGCATAAGCACTTCTGCGCCCACACGTCCGCTACTGCGGAAGTACCTGACCACTTCAACCTCCCTAACTCTCCGCTTCTGCGACCACCTTTCTGCAAGAGCGACTCCGCTTTGCGACCTCCTCAGCGCACCTGTGACCACTGGACACCCTCTTCAGTCCTGCTTCTGCACTCCCCTTCTCACTTTTGCGAGATTGCACCTGCAATCAAAACTCCGCAAGTGCAATCGCACCAGACCTGGTGCACTTCAATAGTCTTTGAATTCCAACCATCTGAACTCCAACCGAGGCCCCCGAGACCTCAACCCCAATATACCAACAAGTCCTAAAATACAATACGAACTTAGTCAAGCCTCCAAATCACATCAAACAATACTAAAATCACGTATAGTGCATCGATTCAAGCCTAATGAACTTCTAACTTCTACATTTGAAGCCGAAACCTATCAAATCACGTCCAATTGACCTAAAAAATTTCACACAAGTCACAATTGACACCACGGACCTACTCCAACTCCCGGAACCCCAATCCGAGCCCGGTAACCTCAAGGTCCACTTTCGGTCAAACATCTAAATTTCCAACTTTTGCCATTTCAAGCCTAATTCAACTACAGGTCTCTAAATCACTATCCGGACACGCTCCTAAGTCCAAAATCACCCAATGGAGCTAACAGAACCATCAAAACTCCGTTTCGGAGCCATTTACACACAAGTCAACATCCAGTCAACCTTTCAAACTTAAGCTTCCAACTTTGAGACTATGTGTCTCAATTCATTCCGAAACCTCTCCGGAAACAAACCAACTATCCGGGCAAGTCACATAACAATAATTAAGCAGGGAATGAGTAGTAAATGAGGTAATGGGTCTACAACTCTCAAAACGATCGGCTGGGTCGTTACATCCTCCCTCTCTTAAACAATTTTTCTTCCTTGAACGGGTCTAGAAACGTACCTGGAGTCTCAAATAAGCATGGATATCTGCTCCGCATCTTCCGCTCGGTCTCCCAAGTAGCCTCCTCCACTGGCTGACCTCTCCACTACACCTTCACTGAAGCTATGTCCTTTGATCTCAACCTTCAAACCTACCGACCCAAAATGGCCATCGGCTCCATATCATAAATCAAATCACCATCCAATTAAACCATGCTGAAATCTAAAATATGAGACGTGGTAGCCAACATACTTCCAGAGCATAGATGCATGAAATACTGGATGCACACTCGACAGACTAGGTGGAAAGGAAAGCTTGTAAGCCACCTCTCCAATCCTCTAAAGCACCTCAAATGGCCCAATATACTGGGGGCTGAACTTGCCCTCTTTCCGAATCAATTTAACCTTGTCCAAAGAATCCTGAACCAAGTCAGTACCCAATAGGCTAGCCTCTCCTGGCTCAAACTAACCCACGAGATATCGACATTGTCTCCCATACAAAGCCTCATACGGAGCCATTTGAATACTCGACTTGTAGCTATTGCTCTAGGCAAAATCTGCCAGCGGCAGAAACTGATCCCAAAAACCCCCCCAAAATCTATGACACAAGCACGTAGCATATCCTCCAATATCTGAATAGTGTGCTCGGACTACCCGTGCATCTGAGGGTGAAATGTTATACTCAACTCAACCTGTGTTCCTAACTTCCGCTGCACAGCTCTCCAAAATTACGATGTAAATTGCGTTCCCCGATTTGAAATGATGGACACTGTCGCACCGTGAAGGCGAATAATCTCGCGGATGTAAATCTCCGCCAAGCGCTCCGAAGAATAGGTAGTCCCAACTGGAATAAAGTGCACGAACTTGGTAAGCCTATCCACAATCACCCAAATAGCATCACAATTCCTCGAAGTCCGGGGGAGCACAACTACAAAATCCATGGTAATACGCTCCCATTTCCACTCCGGAATCTCAAGTCTTTGAAGCAATCCGTCCGGACTCTAATGCATATACTTCACCTGCTAATAGTTTAGGCACCGAGCTACAAACCCCACTATATCCTTCTTCATCCTCCTCCACCGGTAGTGCTACCTCAAGTCCTGGTACATCTTCGCTGCACCCGAATGTATAGAATATCGCGAACTGTGAGCCTTCTCAAGAATCAACTCTCGTAACCCATCTACATTAGGCACACAAATCCGACCCTGCATCCTCAACACACCATCATCCCCAATAGTAACATCCCTTGCATCACCATATTGAACCATGTCCTTAAGGACAAGTAAATGGAGATCATCACACTGGCTCTCTCGAATGCGATCGAATAAGAAAGACCGAGAAACCACACAAGCTAGAACCCGACTGGGCTCCGAAACATCTAATCTCATAAAAACTGGTTCGCCAAGGCCTGAACATCAAATACAAGCAGTCTCTCACCAACAGGAATGAATTCAAGGCTACCCATACTCACCGCCTTTCTACTCAAGGCATCGGCCACCATATTGTCCTTCCCAGGGTGATACAAAATAGTAATATCATAGTCCTTTAGCAGCTTCAACCATCTCCGCTACCTCAAATTTAGATCCTTTTGTCTTAACAAGTGCTGGAGACTCCGATGATCTATAAATACTTCACAAGACACGCAATAGAGATAGTGCCTCCAAATCATCAATGCATGAATGATGGCAGCCTACTCCAAATCATGAACAGGGTAGTTCTTCTCATGAGGCTTCAACTGACGCGAAGCATAAGCAATTACTCTACCCTACTGCATCAAGACACACCTAATACCAATCTGAGAAGCATCACAATACATGGTATAAGAACCAGAAGCTGAAGGTAGAAATAGAACTGGAGTTGTGGTCAAGGCAGCCTCGAGCTTCTGAAAGCTCTCCTCACACTCATCTGACCACCTGAAACAAGCACCCTTTTGAGTCAATTTGGTCAAAGGCGACGTAATAGACAATAAACCCTCCACAAAGCGACGATAATAATCAGCCAAGCCGAGAAAGCTCCAAATCTCCGTAGCTAAGGACGGTATGGACCAACTCTGAACCGCCTCTATCTTCTTTGGATCCACCTTAATCCCCTCACTGGACACCACGTTCCCCGAGAACGCCACTAAACTAAGACATAACTCACACTTCGAGAACTTGGCATAAAGCTTCTCCTCCCTTAGTCGCTGCAACGCAATCCTCAAATATTGGGCATGCTCCTCTTGGCTACGTGAGTACACCAAGATATCATCAATGAATACTATGATAAATGAGCAAAATGTGGATGACATACAGTGTTCATCAGATGCATGAATGTTGATGGGGCATTGGTCATCCCAAAAGACATCACAAGGAACTCATAATGACCAAAACGGGTCATGAATGTTGTCATTAGAATATTCGGGTCCCGAATCTTCAACTGGTGATACCCAGATCTCAAATCAATCTTAGAGAACACCCTCGCTCCCTGAAGCTGGTCAAATAGATCATCAATATGTGGCAAAGGATACTTGTTCTTGATTGTAACTTTGTTCAACTGCCTATAATCAATGCACATCCGTATAGTAACATCCTTTTTCTTCACAATCAGAACTGGTGCACCCTACGACAACACACTAGGCCTAATAAATCTCTTATCAAGAAGTTCCTGAAGCTGCTCTTTCAATTCCTTCAACTCAACTGGTTCCATACGATACAGAGGAATATAAATGGGCTGATTTCCCGGCACCAAGTCAATACCAAAGTCAATATCCCTGTCAGGCGGCATGCCCAGCAGGTCTACAGGAAACACATCCGGAGAGTCTCGCACCACCAGAACAGAATCACTAGTAGGAGTATCAGCACCAACCCTCTCACAAAGGACAAACATGACAGACATCCCTTCCCAACCATCCGTTGGGCCTTCAAATATGAAATCACTCTGCTGGGAACATAATCTAGAGAACCTCTCCACTCGATCCTTGGCAACCCCGGAATCGCCACCATCACGGTCTTAGCGTGACAACCATCATAGCATGACATGGAGACAACCAGTCCATACCCAAGATCACGTCGAAATCAACCATACTAAGCAATAAGAGGTCAACTCTAGTCTCCAATCCCTCAATAGTCACTACACATGACCGATATACACGGTCCATAACAATCTTGTCGCCTACTGGTATAGATACATGAACAAATGAAATTAAGGACTCATCAGACATATCGACATAATGAGAAAAATACGATGACACATATGAATAAGTGGAACCAGGGTCAAATAATACAAAATCATCCCTGTGGCATACTGAGTCAATACCTGTGATCACTGCATCTGAAGCAATGACATCCGGCCTGGCAAGATTAGCATAGAATCGGGCTTGGCTGCAACCTGATCGACCTCCCCCTCTAGGGAGACCTTTAGCTGCCTAGGCCCCACCCCGAGCTAGCTGAGTGGGTGGTGTAACTGCTGGTACCGGTATCATCGACCGAGAACTCTATTATGGAGCCCCACTCTGCAATCTAGGGTAATCCCTCTTGATATGAACCAAGTCCCCACACACGAAACAACCCCTCCTCTAATGGAGCTACTGCTCCTGATAACCCGAGGAACTTCCTGTAGAAACCTGAGCAGACGAGGCATGGTGAGAACTCTGCACTAGCAGTGCACTGAATGAATACTGGCCTGAGCGAGCACTATAAGAATCGTGGCTAACTGATGTAGCACGATGAGCTGGACGAGTCATCTGCGGCCTATAAGGACGACCCTTGCTGTGGTAGGACTGTCATCCAGAAGGAACACCAGTGAAACCACCCAAACTACGAGGCCTCTTGGCCTTCCTCTCCTCACGCTCCTAACTTTGGACCATCTCTATCTGTCGAGCAATATCAGCAACCTCATTGAACGTAGCACCGGATACCCTCTCCCGAGTCATAAGCAACCGCAACTGATTAGTGAGGCCATCAACAAACCTCCTAATCCTCTCCCTCTCAGTGGAAACCAACCAAACCGCGTGACGAGCCAACTCTAAAAACCTCACCTCATACTGGGTCACAAACATGCCATCCTGACATAGTTGCTCAAACTGTCTACGTGGCTCCTCCCTACGAGACAGTGGCACGAATTTCTCTAAGAAGAGAATAGAGAACTCATGCCATGTAAGTGGTACTGCACCGATCGGCTTGCGCCTCTCATAAGCCTCCCACAGCAGCCCCAGTAAACTGAAAAGTAGAGAATGAGACCCCACTGGTCTCCAAATTACCCGCCGTGCGAAGAATCTACTGGCACCTATCCAAGAAGTCATGGGCATCCTCAGACTCAGCCCCACTGAATGATGAAGGCTGGAGACTCCCCAATCTCTGTACTCTCCTATGCTCATCATCAGCCATAACGGAACCCACCTGGGCCAAAGATACTGGAACCGGCTAGGCTGGTAGCACCCCCAGTGTCTGAAGTCCCTGCATCACCTGCTCTGCAGTACGGGCGGCGAGATTTTGAGTACCTCCCCCTGCCTTAGGAGTGGTTGTTGTGGTCGGAACAGAAACCGCTTGAGAAAAGCTGGTGCACACAGTCAAAATCTGAGCCAAAGCCTCTTGGAGACCTGGAATCATAATGGGTACAGCTAATGCCTGAGATGGCTCAACCATATATGGTACCTGCTCCTGAGCTGGAGCAACAGGGGGATCTACAGGTGCTGCTCTAGCTGTTGTACGAGTTGCACCTCTGCCCCTACCATGGCCTCTACCGGGACCCTGGCCTCTCATGGCCCTAGCCAGTGGCACTGGTGGTTGTTCATCCTGCCCAGTAGCACGTGCCCTCACCATCTGTGAGAGAATAGAATAATAGAAGTTTAATTCCCGGAATTAACAGATCCGCATGACAAGAATACAAGAATGTGAAGTTTCCTAAGGGTTCGACAGCCTCTCGAAGATAGTACAGACGTCTCCTTACCGATCCGCAAGACTCTAATAAACCTGCTCATGACTCGTGAGACCTATGTAACCTAGGCTCTGATACCAACTTGTCACAACTCAAAACCAAACCTGTCATGATGGTGCCTAACACGGTACTAGGCAAGGAGAAATAGGATCGAGTCTCCTGGAAATTAAATTTCTTAACAACTTTTTCTTTTTAAAAAAGAAATCAAACTTAAATAAGACATACAAGGCTTCAAAGTCCAAAACGAAGAAGCCCATCTAGACTAAGTAACAAAGAAGCCCATTAGGACTTAGTACCCTTTTTTTTTTTTTTGTGGTAAGAAAACATAAATCAAAGTGAACAAAAAAAAATTCTCCTCTAAATAAAATATACATCACGCCAGGGTTCTGCCAAATCACAATTGCTCTAAATAGTTCTCGTCCAACTCTATTCCCTTCTTCCTTCTGGTGAGTGGTGACCTGTGTATATACTATTTCTCCTTTCTTTCTTCTTCTTTTTTGTCCCTTTTTTTGTCATTGTTTCCCTCTTATACTTCATATTTGTGTTAACAATTTATACAAAAATTTGATTTTTAATCTTTGATTTTAGAGTTGTCCCACATTTTGATCTTTATTCTCTTTGTCAATATGTACTTTTATTCTTTCCAAAATTTCAAATGCCGAGTTTCCGACAAGGTGTATGGTCCTAATTTCTTGTTTTTAGTTTCTTACTTTCTTGGTGAGACCAATATCCTTAATAAAATTAGTGACTTTAGAAATTTTTAGATTATCAAATTTTGTGGTTGATCAATTGTTGTCCTCTTCTGTTATTTTTTTAAATAAAGTAATTGGTCGAGTGCAATTGAAATGATAATGTTTACTAGCGCGTTAATTTTTACATATATATCAAGTATTGGTTCTCGTTCTTTAGTCTGCTGTTATTGTATATCAGTTTTAGGTCACGGTTCTATCTTAAAATTTGGAACTCATACGCTTTAAATCCTAACTCCCCTCTGTTCATATCATATTTTAACTTTGTTGCTGATCTTGCTACCCCTAATGTTACTAACTTAATGACCATTAAATAGGGTTTTGTGGAATATTTTCTTTCATGGCGTATACAATTTACTTCGTTATTGTTTTCTAATGAACTTTTAGGATTTGTTGATGGCTTCATTCTTCCTCCTACTCTGTTGCTTTGTGATGCATCCGAAATCAGCAACGTAACCTTCTCTATCGTTCATTGTTAAGGATTGATCAAAATGTTCATTCTTGGATTGACCAAAGCTATTTATATTTTGAATCAAGTTTCTAGAGAAGTTCTCTGGAGATTCTTGGAGGCAAAATGTGTGTCGGTTCCCTATATTATGGCGATTGAGGACATGTATGATGGGGCTAAGACTCAAGTTAGGACAGTAGGAGGCGACACTCAGCATTTTCTGGTTGTAATGGGGTTACACCAAGGCTCTGTGATCAGTCCGTTCTTATTCGCCCTAGTGATGGATGCGTTAACACACCATATTCAAGGGGAGGTGCCATGGTGCATGCTATTCGCCGATGACATAGTTCTGATTGATGAGTCGCGAGCCAGTGTTAACGAGGGGCTGGAGGATTGGAGACATGCTCTGAGTCTAAGGGTTTCAAACTGAGCAGGACGAAGACGAAATACCTGGAGTGTAAATTTAGCGCTGTGCCAGGGGAAGTGGGCGTGGATGTAAGACTTGAATCACAGGTCATCCCAAGCAGAGGCAGCTTCAAGTACCTTGGGTCGATTATCCAGGGGGGAGAGGAGATCGACAAGGATGTTACACACCATATTGGGGTAGGATGGATGAAGTGGAGGTTAGCATCTGGATTTATGTGTGACAAGAGAGTGCCACCGATACTCAAAGGTAAGTTCTATAAATCGGTGGTTAGACCGGCCATGATGTATGGGGCTGAGTGTTGGCCTGTTAAGAACTCACATATCCAGAAGATAAAAGTAGCAGAAATGAGGATGTTGAGGTGGATGTGCGGGCACACTAGGATTGATAAGATTAGGAATGACGATATTCGGGAGAAGGTGCACGTGGCCCCCATTGATGACAAGATGCGTGAAGCGAGGCTCGGATAGTTCAGGCATGTTCTGCGAAGAAGCCCAGATGCTCCGGTAAGGAGGTGTGAGCGGCTGGTTGTGGAGGGCACGCGAAGAGGTAGAGGACGGCCTAAGAAATATTGGGGAGAAGTGATAAGGCAGGATATGGCGAGACTTCAGATTTCCGAGGACATGACACTTGATAGGAAGATGTGGAGGTCGAGTATTAGGGTTGTAGGTTAGGAGATAGGCGAATCTTGCTTTACTTTGTACCTTTGTGAGACTAGTCCGGTAGGGTTTTGTGTATGATAGCTAGTGACAATGTTGTGTCTTACTATTTCACTTTTCAATGCAGGACATATTTACTAGCTAACGCTTTTGTTTTGCATCTTTCTTCTGGATTTCATATTGTTCCTATTTTTTCTATGATTTCTGTGGTGATACTAATATTGTCTCCTTTTGTCTTTTTGTTTTCTTGAGCCGAGGGTCTTTCGGAAACAGGCTCTCTACTCCTTCGGAATAAGGGTAAGGTCTGTTTACACTCTACCCTCCACAGACCCCACTAGTAGGATTTTACTGGATTGTTGTTGTTGTTGTTGTTGTTGTTCCTCGTGCATGATTTCATCTTTTAGCACATTTCTTCTAGCTAATGGTTTTATTTCTAGCAAATCTGGTTCTTCATGTAAGAATTAAGTGTTATTTAATGATTATCTCTCGTTTCAATATTATGTGCTTATTCCAATTGAAGTATTTACATTGGTGTTTAATTTTATATGTGTTCTTCCTATAAAGTGGTAGAATCTAAATAGAATTTCAAATTTTAAATATTAGGACTTTCTATCTAATTCAAATAAGAAAGGTCAATAAAAAAAATTTAATTGATTTTTAAGTCCTAAGAATTAGGGAAATAATTAAATGATTATTTTGTCTAGTGTAGAATAAAATGTTGAGTTAGGCCATAAAAATTATAATTTTTTAAAAAAATTAGTATTTGGAGTAAAGCTGATAAATGGTATTTATGTTTTATGCATTTCACTTGAAAAAATATTGCAGTTTTGTGAATGGAAAAAAGTTTTTCTGAAATTTTTGATTTTTGAAAAACTCATTCCAATTTTTTTCAAAAACTTACAAAATTTCATGGACAAACACATTTTTGAAAGAAAAAAAAAAATTGTAGGGACAAACGGGGACTTATATATTTACACAAAGTAGCCGTGAAGTTCTTTGTTATATGATAATATGAGCAAAGAGGTTTTGAGAATTTCATTCAAATCGAAACCTATTTTGCTTCATAATGTTTAATGAGTAGGAAGCATACCTTGACTAACTCAGATTTTAAAAATTAAGGCTAGTGTTTAGTTTTAGGATTCGATCACAATTGCAGTCTCAGAAGCAGTATTGTGGAATTCATATTAAAAAATAATTTTAAAAAAGATCTTTTAGCTAATTCTATCAATGTAAGTGTTTTAGTTTATATGTGTGTATACGGTCTTGTCCTATTTAAATAGGACACCGTGGGAATATTTTTAGCTAACTTAGGTAAGTTTTTTTTTTTTTTTTTACATAAACAAAGTTTTACTCGTTTTAAATTCCTATATATTTGGAGTTCTTACCTAGTTACCTAGTTTAATAAGAAAAGATTAACTTTAGTTAATTTCAAATAAATATTAGAAAAATAATTAAATTACAATTTTATCCAATGTGAAATCTAGTTTCAAAGAACAAAAAAAGCGAGCGACATTTCGCTAAGGGCCTTCGTGCTTTAATATAGTAAAGATGCAAGTGTTGTTTCTCAATTTATGCATCCTCCTTTTCTACTCATATGCATTCTGTTAAACGCATTTTCAGGTACTTGCAAGGAACTGTCACACATGGTCTTTTCCTCAAGGCATCATAATTTATCTCCAGGTTAGTTTTGTACTCTGATGTTGATTGGGCTAGCTGCCCTGATAGTCAATGTTCCACTACTGAATTCGTTGTGTTCAGTGTTCTTATGCTCCAAGCTCATCTCTTAGCATGCGATAAAACAACAAACGGTCTTCAGATCTTCTACTAAGGCTGAGAGCCTGAGTATAGGGACATCGCCTACACGGTTGCTAAGACCACTTGGATTTGTCAAGTTCTTTGCGAGTTGGGAATTTATCTTGGTGAACTATTTCAGATTTTTTGCCACAATGTTAGCTCTACCTATATGTCTCGTAACCCGGTTATCTATGATCGCTCTAAGCACATAGATGTTAATTTTCATTATGTCTGTGACGAAGTGGCTCGAGAGGATCTCGTTGTTTAATATGTCCAAACTCAATTACAAGTTGATGATATTTTACAAAAAGAGCTTGTTATAATCTCGTTTTTGTTTTTTACGTGACAATTTATCAGCACTTCTACTAGTCTAGATAGAAGGAGCATATTTTTTACCCGTAAAATGGTACAGTTGAATTTATACGTGATTTATTGACAAGTTAATTAATTCGATCCTAAGATAATAGAACTAGAAAAAAATATAATACTTAGCCTTGAAATGGAGATAAAATAGCATAAATAGCAATTCCAAGAACAGGGCTTCTGGGGACAATAGCAACGATACTAGTAAACAAAAAGATAAAATTATATTAAGCTTTTAATAGAATGTAGCATGTGCTTGCCAGAAAATTCATATCCTCTACAATGATAATAGAGCTCACTATTTATAACTACACCTGGGGAACAAGGTCCTAGGATCAAGCCCCTCTTTAATGTCAATTACGAGGGCCATTGAAGAATGTGTAACGGCAGGCAGTGAATGTCATATTCCTTGTAAAGGGTCGTGTATTTAATGTTGTAGAATATTCATCATTAAATTCTACCGGGAGGCAAACATTTATTTCATCTTTATGAGTGTCATTCTCTATGGTAACAGACAGGATCGTTGCCTTCGGATTCAACTATCTTCTGTCTTCGGCTCCACTGTCACTTCCTCATGTGGTCATTTAATATAAATATATTTTACACTATAGAGATAATCCCCCTGCTTTTCGATGGCATAGCTTTTTGTCACCGAGAAGTTGGTAGAAACACCTTTTTGGCGAGAAATTCAATGACCCCCTCTAAAAAGTTTCTGACGGTTGATTAGACGTACGTCCCGTGTCCCTTTTGCCAGTTATCGAGGTAATTATAGTCACGATTCTAGCCGCTTATTTCTTTGCTTACACGCATCAAACTCCTTCATTTACACTTTTTAAAATATAAAACTTTCTCAAACCCTCTTTGCTAAACTTCGAACTTTGTCTTCAACCCTTCTTTGATCTTCTTCTTGATAGAAAACTTTCCTCCATTTTTGATAAAAAATGGCTTCTTCTTCCAAAAATCCTAGTTCTTCAAAAAATAAAGGTAAAGACGATGAGGCCACTCCTCATACGGTTAGCACCATCATCCCAAGAAGTCTTATCACAACCAAGGACTTCGAATAGAAGTTCCCTACTTCAAATCCTCACACTTGGTCCGTTGGCAGATACCGTTCTTTTATCCGTCCCTCTAGCATTCCTCTTGTGAAGGAAGACTGCCATTGCTAAGATCTATATATTATCTCTCCTATTCTGGCGGAGCGGGTAACCTTACCCAAGAAGGGGTTTCATATTTTTATACATATTCCTTCACTTTGGGCCGTTATCTTTGAGTGGAGAGCTTGATTCCGTCATCGTGGAGTTCTACATCCGCTAATAGGTATGCCTGGCACAAGTAAGTCCTTCTGTGTGGAGGAAAATCGTTCGTCTTTGGAGCCTGTGCTAGGAGACGGGAGAGGAGCTAACCTTAGCTCAGTTGATGAACCTCTATTCCCCCAAGATCTTCTACAGGGGAATGGTAAAATTCAGCAAATGTGGCTACCATGCTCTGCTATCTAGAATGGATGATGACAACGACCATAGTTAGATGGAACGGTTTGTTGCACTCGCCACTAGTGACATCATTCCGACAACAGCTTCATCTTTTCGGAATCATGGAACTGCATTTGTAAGTTCACTATTTCTCTTTTCTTCCATTAAAGATCGTCCCATATCATTATTGACTCTCCTTCTTCCACTTATTTAGCGACTCGGTGGGTTCCACCGCGGGTTGAAGGTTTGGACCAGTGGGTCCAAAAGATTTTGGACGTTATTACGCCCGAGATCTGCACATGGAATGAATTGGCACTTAATACGGGTAAAAGGCCAAAAATCATGGTAGGTTAAACTCAACTTGCTTTCTTCCTCTCGTATAAAGAAGCCGATTAACCCTTTTTTCCTTTGTTGAATTCAGGTCTACCCCGAGGCTCAGTTGTCATCCCCGAGGAGGAAGTTTTGGCTAATCCTACTGAAGCGCGAGGCTGCTTCAGGAGGCATTTACTCAAACAAGCCTCTCCGGGCCTACTTTCGGTGCAAGTGTTTCTTTTCGGAGTCCCCAGCCGGAGAACAAGCAACCAAAAAAGAGACGTTCATCCATGGCCGAGGGAAAAAATAAAAGGTCAAGGAGTGTCGCGCCCGAGTCATCTTCACATGCTATGGTGTTGAGCGTCGTGCCCGAGCTGGCCAAAGATATCGTGGTTATTGATAATGATGGAGAAGCTAGTGATGAGGGGCCTTCTCTACAAAGAAGACGACAACTGTCATCAACTCAATAGAATGCTCAATCTGTTGAATTAGTTATACCAACCGAGGACGATGCCTTGGCCCTCTGGGTAATGTATGATATGGTGGAAAATGCCAACTCCCATTTCCGAGTCCCAGTCATCGTACCTGGTACCATGAGGCTGAGTACAGGGTCCCTGCCGTCTTCAGATGATGAACAGCCAACAACTAGCACCGCACTTGCTGTAGCCACTTCTCATCCTTCAGCGCCATTAGTTTCATCTACTTCTTCACCAACTCCAACCAGCAACTGTTATATCATCTGCACCGACCACAGTTTCCCGATACGATGATGTTCCTCTTCCCTAGTCGCCAGTTCATGGGAACCTGGGGAAAAATTATGCTGCCCCTTCAGAAGATCATCAAAGGAGGAGGAGCATTACTCTCTCGGTTTCCACCGGACGCCATCTTTTATCTCGACCAATGGAACTTGCTAACTATATGAATCCTTTGGCCTTAGAAAAAGATAAGAATAAAGTGCAAACTCT
This sequence comes from Nicotiana attenuata, assembly GCF_001879085.1. NCBI lineage: Eukaryota > Viridiplantae > Streptophyta > Magnoliopsida > Solanales > Solanaceae > Nicotiana > Nicotiana attenuata. The sequence continues at coordinate 45,404,827 of NC_031990.1, forward strand.
CTCGGGAGAATTTTGCTGAATAATTCCATGCACAACGCAGCGGCGGTATAATCCTCATTTTCTCGATTATTTCTTCTATCTTTGCTATGGTAGGTTTTTGAGTTTGCATTTTTGTTTTACAGGCCAACTTCCTTGCTTTTGAGGGCCTCCAGAGCCTGATCCGTGATAAGGAGGCACTTACCTCCTAGCGAGATCAAACCATTGCTCGTCTCTCAGAACTAGAAGCGGGCTGTCAAAGTCGTGGAGTTGGAGGCTCAATTGCAGCAAAGTGAGCAAGATGTATTGACCTTTGGCCAAGAACCACCCAATTGAGGGTGAAATTTGAAGAAGCTAAGGCCAAATGAGTTGAGGTTCAAAATGACATTCTTGCTGCATTCGATCGTAAGCTGCTTCCGCAAAAAGATTGAATAACATGGAGGCAGCCTTACACTCCAAAACTAAAGAAATTGTTACTGTTGAGGAGAAGTATGCCCGTTTAGAGGAGAGGCATAAGAGGATCATGGAACATAATAAGGTTTTTAGCTCAACTGTTCGTGACCTTGATGTCAGCCTCCGGGTCACCCGATCCGCGTGGGACAGTCTTTTTGCCGAGATTGACCAACTTAAAGAAGAACTTCAGCACCGAGCGGCTTCCCTCGTTGTTAAGAAAATGCATTCTATGTATAGCATGAGGAGAAAAACCTTGGAAGAGGCTAAAGCGGGTGTCATTGACTTTGATGCCGAAATCACTAAGGCACGTGAGCTGGAGTTAGCTGCAAAAAGAGGACTATTGGCCTAGCCCGCTGCTACTGATTCTTCTAGTTCTAGTTCAACGTTCTCGGGAACTGAAGAGGAACTGGAAGGCGATGATACTGAAGGCCAAAATGACTAAGGCCAAAATATCGAACCGGCGGCAGATCTCCCTACTTCTCCTGGGGTGCGGATGCTTCTTTTCCTCCGGGTTCCAGATATGCAGCAGATTAATTTTTTGCTTTCCTTTTCAAACTTTTATACTCGTGCTACTTGGCACATTTATTGTAAATAATAATATTTTTCGTATAATTTTTTCTTTCTGCGTACTTTTGTTTAAATAATTGCGCAAGTTTGATCTTCGCATCTTTCTTCATTTAAGTGTTTGTGCAAGTTTGCTTTTTGCGTCTAATTGTGCAAAGCTTTGGGTGTATTTTCCCCTGAATGCATTTGGATTTCGGGCATAAGTTCTTCCGAAATCAACCCCTTTATCGTGAGGGTTTTCATAAGAGAGGGCCCTCTTGTATTTACGGTTCTCTTGAAGAGGACGTCTCATGTTCATTACGACACTAGCATTTGAAGTGCTTGCTTGACTTCCAAATGACAAAATCGATTCATCGTTCAAACAAGAAACAAGATAGAAATAAAAGGACTTTAATTTATTCCTTCCATTTTTCGAAATTACATAAGCATTCGTTGTGCTAAAAAGAAATTGCCATTTCTTGTGGCTAACTTGTACAACTTTTTCTACGGGGCTAGTCGTGCAGTCCCTGGTCCCGATGACACAACTATGTTTTCGGATTTTGTATTCCGGTCGAAGCGGCAATCATTATTGGTATATCCTCATATCATTCCCCCCCCCCCCAGTATTCGAATCTGAATAATGCGTGTTTGAACACTAGAAGTTTCACACCTTCGAGAATTCCACTAATGAATTGCTAGGTAATCTTCAGTTCGGTAACAAACTTCACTTCCCCTTAGGAATTTATGCTATCAAGAAGAATATCTAACAATCCCCGCTTGCACTTGTGAACAGTCGGGTAATCTTTGTTCGATAGCAATCTTAACTTCCCGGTAAGAACTTTGCTACCGAGCGAAAGATTACCTAACCGCTCCAGAGTGGTTCTTTGTTTGTGTGCCTTTTCATTAAAAGGTCTTATTGCTGCTGTTGAAATTTCCTTCGTAGTATGCTTTCCGTTGCTGCCTCATTAAAAGCTTTGCCAGGAAAAATGGAGGACTTGACTAGTACCTTTTCAAATCCCTTAAAGCCTGCTGGCATTCTAGGGGCCATTTGAAGTTGTTCTTCTTTTTGAGTAACGAGAAGAAACAATGGAATTTCTCTAAAGATCGAGAAATAAATCAGCTCAAAGCGGCCAATCTCCTCGTGAGACTTCGAACCTCTTTTACGCTTGATAGTTGGTCCGGGATGTCTTTGATGGCTTTGATTTTAGTGGGCTTAACCTCAATCCCCCTTTGTGACACCAGTAATCCCAAGAACTTGCTGGAGCTGACCCCGAACGCACACTTCTCAGGTTAAGCTTCATCTTATGCTTCCTTAGGATGTCAAAAGTTTCTTGCAGGTGTTTAATATGATCACCTGCGTTCAAAGACTTAACAAGAATATCGTCTATATAAACTTCTATGGTTTTTCCTATTTGTTTTTCAAACATTTTTTTTACGAGCCGCTGGTAAGTGGATCTAGCGTTCTTTATTCCGAGGGGCATCACATTATAGTAGCATGTGCCGAAATTCATTATGAACGAAGTTTTTTCCTGATCCTCCGGGTTCATTTTAATTTGGTTGTACCTGGAATAAGCATCAAGTAAACTCATTAAATACTCGGCCTTTGTATCAATCATTTGATCAATGTTCGGCAATGGGAACGAGTCCTTTGGGAATGCCTTATTTAAGTCTTTAAAGTCTACGCACATACAATATTTATTTCTCTTCTTTGGAACTACTATTATGTCAGCTATCCAGTCTGGATACTTTACCTCTCGGATTGAACCGATATCAAGTAGGCGAGTTACCTCTTCATTGACGAATTTATTTCTGGCCTCGACAATAGGACGTTTTCTTTGTCTTATCGGAGGAATGCTAGGATCCCAGCTTAGCTTGGGTACGACCTTTTCTGGCGGGATACCTGTCATATCCGCATCGACCACACAAAACAATCGACGTTAAATTTAAGAAATTCAATAAATCGAGACCTTAGTTCGGGGTGCAGTCCTGTCCCCAAGTTGAATTTCCTCTCAAAGAACTTTTTGAATAACGTGACTTGCTCAAGCTCTTCCGCTGTGGATTTTGTTGCGTCCGTCTCTTCTGGTACCTGGAAATACCTTGGCACCTGATAAGATTCTGACGACTCTTCCCTTTGGTTGACTTCGCTTGACTCAGGAGCAGGTGCAGGTTCCTGTAATTGCTATGCCGCATGCTCCTTCCCTTTGCTACTGGAGACCAAAATTGCATTCATCTCCCTTACTGCCGGTTGGTCACCTTTTATTTGTTTAATTCCCTCGGAAGTAGGGAATTTCAGCAGCTGGTGATATGTCGATAGCACAACCTTCATCTCGTGCAACCATGGTCTTCCCAGGATAATATTGTAGCCCATATCACCATCCACCACCTCGAAAAGGGTTATCTTTATCACCCTCTTCGGCATTCGTGGGCAGCAGGATCTCTCCTCGGGTTGTTACGCTTGCTAGGTTAAACCTAGCGAGGAGTTTTGTGATCGGAATGATGATTCCTATGAGCTTGGCTTGCTCCAATACCCTCCATTGTATAATATTGTTCGAACTCCCTGGATTCACCAGAACACGTTTGATTTTAAAATGTAATACATTTAAAGAGATTACCAATACGTCATTGTGTGGTAGCAACAATTCATCACTATCTTCCTTCGTGAAAGCGATGTCAGCTCCAGCGGCTTCCCAGAGCCTCTTGTTATGGGTTCCTGACACCTTCGTCTTTTTTGCCGCTAAGAATGTGACCTCGTTAATCTCGTTTCCTCCGAGAATCATGTTGGTCGTTAGGCGCGGGGATCCTCTCCTGCTATTAAGGGCTCCGCATTATCACGATTGCGACCGTAATTATTTTAGCTTGGTCACTTAAAAAATTCCTTGAGATGGCCATTTTTCAGCAGTGTTGCCACCTCTTCACGCAGATGTCGACAGTCCCCGGTCCGATGACCATCTGTCCCTCTGGCTGCGATAGGATCTCATTGTCTTTGGGAACCGTGCTTCTTTAATGTTCCTCATAGCTGATACCAACTCTACCACATTGACGTTGAAGTTATATTCTGAAAGTATGGGGTAGGAAGAATATCGAGAACCTGACGTTTCCCTGTCATGTAACGACTTGTTGTTACGACCGCGATCAGTTCTTCTATCCGTAACGAACCTATCCGCCAATCAAAAACCTTTGCCACATCCGTTGGCCCATTTATAGGGCAAAAACCGGCTCCTTGAAGTCCATCGATCTGTGTCAAAATCATCTTTTGATTTATCTTTATTCTTCTCTCGGTCCTGACCCTTAACCAACGTTAGGAAATCGAGCTGATCATCCTCAATCCTTATCTTTGACTCGTACCAGTTGTGAACATCAGCCTAAGTTGTCGCTTAGAACTCGATTCAGATTTCTTTCAACTTTCGGGAAGCATCGGAACTTCCCGGATTCAAATCCTTGGTGAATGATTCAACCGCCCATTCATACGGAATAGCCGATAGTAACATCTTTTCTTTATAGAACCGGGTTACAAACTCCCACAGCAACTCGGACTCTCCTTATGCAATCCTAAATATATCAGTCTTTCGGGCCTGCACCTTTCTGGCCCCGGCATGGGCCTTAATGAAAGAATCCGTGAGAATCTCGAAGGAGTCTATGGAATACTCGAGCAAAAGTGAATACCACGTCAAGGCTCCCTTCGTGAGAATCTCTCCGAATTTCTTTAGCAAATTGACTCGATATCATGGAGAGCTAAAGCATTTCCCTTCATCGTCGTTGTATAGGTAGTGATATGCTCCTGGGGATCTAAGATCCCATCCTATTTCGGCACGTCTGGCATTTTAAACTACTTCGGGATTAATTCTGGTGTCATGCTTGGTTTGTACAGCAATTGAGTGTACTTTTTTGAGTCCGGCCCTTTCAGCAATGGTGGTGCGCCCGAAATTTGGTCCATGCAGGCATTTACTTCCCTCATAAACCATATGAGTTTGTTTTTGAAGGGATCGCTCTCGCTATTGTGACCAGAACCGCTCCCGCCGACCCCATCAAAGCCGACCTTGCCCCTTGGGGTGTTGTTTTCGACCCTTTGCGTTGTTTGATTTACGGGAGCACTAGGAGGAACCAGACTCGTCCATTCGTGTTATTGGAAGCACCTGATAACACCTATTTCAGCTCTGTCATAACCTAATCCTACCGTATGAGATGGCCTAAAATGGCCTCTTGTTGCTCCTACAAGACCCTTACCGCTTCCACGATGTGCTCTTCTTCAGCATCATCAGGATTCTCCTCTCAAACATGTCGCGGGTACCGCCTGTCGTGGACCTGTGTGGCCTAGTTCCCCTCACTACGGGTATCACTTGATTGAATGCTTGCGCTGAAGCTAATTTCCTTGGGCCTCAAGGTTGTGCGTGGTTTTAACACCATTATCTACCATTTTCTATGATTTTTTGCTAAGAACAAATAATCAAACGTGTTAGTAAAAGAGACAGGACCAACTTAATTACACAATTGTCTAAGCCCCACGGTGGGCACCAAACTATTTACTCGTAAAATAATACAGTTGAATTTGTACGTGGTTTATAAGCAAGTGAATTAATTTGATCCTAAGGTAATAGATGAATTAGACAAAAATGGAATACTTAGCATCGAAATGGAGATAAAATAGCAAAAATAGCAATTACGGGAACAGGGCTTCTAGGGACAATAGCAACGATATCAGTAAACAAAAAGATAAAATTATGTTAAGCTTTGAATAGAATGTAGCGTATGGTGTCGCGCCCCCTTTTTCCTCGCGGAGTCCGGGTTTCGACATTCATTGGGAACAACTCATTTCCTTTCGGGAATTGGGTATTTGAATTTGAAGAGTCGCCACATAACGGATTAAGTAGGGCACCTAAAGCAAGTAACTCATAAACCGGTTTGCATTACGAGAGATTTGGGTAAGGGATCGAAATAACCTTGAGGGGAAGGTGTTAGGAACCCCTCGCGGTCCACAACGGTGGGTCCCGGCCGAACTCAATTTATGCGAATTAGTCTTATAAACAGATAAAGCAAATAAGACAAATTGGTATTACATTTAAAACAAAGGGGTAAAAGGGGTCCTAGGTTTTTTAGCCAACAGGACCACATCTCTACAATACCCAATAAGCCTTCCTCAACTAGAGGGGTTACACTTAGCATTAGCGCACAGGTCATCATATTCTTTTACTACCCAATTACCCTCCCCTTAGTGGTTATAGAAGCAATTTTGATTAAACGAACTCTATGCATGCATTACCCGTCCCTTCCTTATGGCCCTGGACCTGGAGGTGTTTAGGACCTCTAATTTAGGCAGTTCTAGACTTCCCTAAGGTACTTAAAAGAGAAAAATCTAGGCGACAATCAAAACAATTAGGACTGTCAAGTAAAGAACAATTAGGGGGGCTCACGTTTACCTCCACAAATAAGCAAACAACAGCACGTCTCAAATAGCAAGATTTCAGATATTTCCAAAGGTCCTAGAGCAGGATATCTAGGTGAGCAAATAGAATGTATGCAGCATCGTGTTAAAGCAAGGTGATAGAGACCTAATTTGTTTGCCTACTGATTTTTAAGACCTGTTGAATTTGGGTAGTTCACAAATAACAAAAAGCGTAGTTTTACAGTTTGTAGGATTTTAGTCGCCTTATAGGCTTGCCTAGGCGTGTAACAGTGATGTCCTATAAACATGGTGTCTAATCATTAATCAGGAGCGCAGTAAACCAGTAAATAATTTTAAGCAGGCAGTTTGGATCCTATAGGCATTCTATCTAGGTGTAATGACTGATTTTAGACTTATAGGTACTGGTAGCTAAATGCAGAAATTGGTTCTAAAAATCCTATAGGCATGGCATCTAAATGCAACAATTAGTTTTGAAACCTTATGACATGCAGAAAGCTGATTTAAACCTTGTTAGTACAGACTGATTTCAAACTTACAGGCATGATGTCTGAAATGCAAGATTGATTTTTAAACCCTATAGGCGTGGTATCTAGAATGCAGGACTGATTAGACATGGTATCGCAGCAAACTTACAGGATCTAGTATGCTGGATTGATTTTGGCATGGTGTCTAAATGAACAAACAATGTGATAACCTATAAGCATGGCATCCAAATAACAGACATTGCAATAACCTATAGGCATGGTATCTAGTGCGATTAAGTAATCCTAAGAACATGCTCTCTAATGCAAGCAAATAGTTATAATAAACCTAAGGGCGTGATTTCTATCCATTTCCCCACAAAAAAAATTAAATAAGAATCCCTCCCTTTTTACTAATTTCCCCAATATTTGTTTACAAGAAAATTATTACACACCATATGAATTACAAAAGGAACAAATTATGTTATAGGGAGCCTGGATAGAGGCCCAAAATGAACCTGGGAATTCCAGGCCTTCAAACAGTTCAAAATGGCATAACCCCATAATGCATCCAATGGTATCCTGGTGTGTCAAAGTTGCCAAGGGCCTCAGGGACCCCGGACAATGCTCACGCCAGAACACTTTCAAAGTAACCCTTTGGGAGCAAGTTTGGAAAGCCAACTCCAGTGTGTCAAAGTTCAGAGGAGTCTCATGGACTCCTAAGCAATGCTCACACAAGAAGGGCAAGACCCTAGGTGATCTAAGAATAGGAGTTTAAAACAGGAGATAGTTTTTAAGAAAATAGTTTTGGGATTCTCATGAAGTAAGGGGCAAAAAGGGTCATTCAATCATTGTAACTCAAACAAAGGTCCCAGCAGTCAAATAGTATACAGAAACAGAATAACTTAGAGTTTCAACTTAGTTTATTAATTGTCAATAGGTGAGCATACAGTCACATACAGAGGGATAGTGGGCTGGGGAGCTATATTGTGGGAGGTGAACATTTTAAAAGCATGCGAGTGGAGAAGTAGACATAGGTCCAGTTTAGACATGAGCAAGTATACAGACTTGCTGAAAGCAGAAGCACATAGGTCTGGCTAAACAGGAGTAAACAGGTTGAAAACAAGACACATAGGTTCAATCAAACAGAAGCATACATGCTATTTCAGTAACATATAGGTTGAACAGAAGTAGACATGCTTATTGTAGTGAACACATAGGTTTGCTTAAGCAAAAGAAAGGCATGCTAATTATAAGGAAACACACAAGTCAAATTGAACAGCAGTAAACATGCTAATAATCATGAGGCATAGGATCTAATGAGATAAGCAGGAATGCTGATAACAGGGCACATGGTTGAATTAAATACATGTTGAATAGGGAAAACATACAAGTTCAAAAGAAAGGCATGCTGATTGTAAGAAAGCACATAGGTTTAATTGAATGGCGATAGTGAGAGCACGCCAGTTAAGGGAGCAGAAATAGAAGGAAAAGTAGGTAGGATTCAACAGCCTAGCCCTGGCTTTCAGTCGACTAGACAAGCAATGAACACAAGTAGCAAAGAGAGAGATGAGAGAATGCTTTTGTGTGTGTGTGTGTGTGTGTGTTTGAACTATTGTTCGTTCGTCCGTTCGCTCGTTCGTTCGTTCGTGTGTTCAAAGAAGTCAGAATGAGAGTTTATATAGCACTTAGTAAGGTAGGCAAATAAGGTAAAGAATAAATCAGAGTTCATAAACAGAGTAATCAGAATAAATCAGTCAGTTAATTGGGGACTTAACTTGATCAATTTCCACAAAAGAATCCGGAAAGGACCCCCTTAAATTGGGGGGAATCCCTTAACGATTCAGATTGGGATTCAAATAATGTAAACAAATCAATCATATACTATATAGGAGTCAACTAAATCCCTAAATCAGACTAATAGTCTAATTAAGGCAAGCAGTACTAATTAAAGTCACAAATAAGGAAAATAGGTAAATTACGGAGAAGTACTGATTTTTAACGGGAAGAATTGGTTCAAATCCCTAATAGAAATCAATTGAGTAAAAGAAATCCTAAAGAATATTGGTTTTAACAGAAAAATTGTTCAAGACTAAAAATAGAGTCAGTCAATACAACGGGTTCGCAGAAATAAGCACAATAACGGAAAAAATTGAAGAAATCAGTGTTACAAACAGGAACATCTAGGGTTTAAACATATACATGAAAATTAATCAAACGTGTAAAGAAAAAATTAGTTTAAACACTGAAAGGTTTAGAAAAATCTTTGAAGAAAAGTCTCGTATGAACACTAATTTCAGAAAGAGTAAACGAAGCCGAAACAATTAACTAAACCAAGAGATTCTTAAAGGAAAACACCCAATGATACTCGAATAACTTCAGATCTACGAAGATCTGAGAAGATTCGAACAGTTGTGAAACTAGGGTTTTCAGAAAAATGGTAAAGATGAAGAGAATCGATCGAAAACCCATAGATTCGTACTAGAAGCCAGAGGAAATCCATACTCACAAACGAAAGTGGCCTGAGACAGGCCGGTAAACAACTTTCATGCCAGAACAGGTTGGATTTCCATGAGACCTTCTCAAGGACTCATGAAATCAAGCAGCCAGAGAGTATCGGAGACCGGTGGTGGTCGGAGAATGCACAGAAACACCATGGAAAAAGCTTATCGCCGAGGACGGCGATTAGGGTTAGGCGAGTTGAGAGAGAGTTGGAGAGATTAGGGAGCGAAGGCGGCGGAGTATAACAAATGGGCTAGGTTAGGGGGGGTCGTTTGAGTTAAAAATGGTAAGAATGAATGGGGGTCGTTGATCTCTGAGATCAACGGCCAGGATGAGAAGGGGCCTGGGTCGGGTAGGTTTTTAAATTGGGTTAGGGCCGTTTGAATTGGGCTTGGGTCTATTAAATTGAATAGGGGAGGGTCCGATTTTGGGTGCAAAATTAGGGGCTATTATAAAATACCCATTTTACTAAATAAAATAATTTTAAAAATAGCTAATTAAATGATAAAAACTGATTTTTAAGCATGAAGGTGATCTAAAATAATTATTCAATATTATAAAAATATGAAAAGTCATTTTCTGTATAGATAATGTAGTTATGCATATGTAGGGGCTATTTTTGCAAAATATGCAATTATAGTCTTAAACAAGCAAATGTAATTATAAAAAATGTAATTAAAATATTTAAACACTCATATGAACATAAATGATGAATTTAGATGATTAAATCATCATAGAATAATATGAGGGATGGTTTCGAACATTTATTTAATTAAAAATGCATAAATAAATGGATTTAAGGCCTTTAAAAATTATAGAAAAAATTGTAAAAATACTTTTGCATGTTTGTAATTGTATGCACAATATTTTGAAAGTACGCATGCACATTTCAAAAATATATGAGGGAAAAATTGGGTATCAACATGTGGTTGCCAAAAAATTCCTATCATGTACAATGATAATAGAGATCATTATTTATAGTTGCACCTAGGGAACAAGGTCCTAGGATCAAGACCCTCTTTAATGTCAATTAAGAGGGCCATTGAAGAATGTGTAACGGCAGGCAGTGTGATAGGTTACAAGTACTTTGGTCATAAGTATTTTGCTTTATGTTTTGATGATCTAACAAACTTACTATTCAAGAACCAGATAAGGAACTTGTTACACATTTACAAGACCTTAAGATCACAAGGTTCCAGTTTGGGATCCAGCTTGCGTTATGATTCTATAGGAACCCCTTTTGTAAACCTTAAATCAGTGTGTTTGAGTCTTGGCTAGAGTTAGTCATGTTGTAAAGTCTTTGTAATAGAGTTATTACAAAGTGACTTGTAACAGAGTATTACAAGTTAGTGAGGGATTTAGAGGTTAATTCCTAGGTTGCATAGGTTGTAATCTAAAAGTTGCTCAGTAGTGAAGTTGAAATCCTACGAGGGTAGGTCATGGTTTTTGATCCCGTTGAGCTGGAAATTTTCCACGTAAAATTCCTCTTGCCATTTAATTACTATTGTGTGTGTACTATTGAATCTGATAGAGAACCTGGTTCGCTATAGAGTTTGGTGGACCCTTATATTCTATCAATTGGTATTAGAGCAGGTTCTTTCTATCAGGTTGACACCCAGAAAGGATGCTCATGGCATCTCCTCCAAACTTTGAAGAAGGTCAGTGTACTTACAACCTAGGTTTAATGGACAGTATTATGCATGGTGGAAAACTAGAATGCATGACTTCATCATGGCTGAAGATTCTGAGCTATGGGATGTCATATGTGATGGACCCTTTGTTCCTACCAAAAACCTTGGCGACCCACCAGTAGCCATTCCCCAGACAAGGAAAGAATTCAATGATGCGGATAGAAAGGCCATAGAGAAGAACTTTCGTGCAAAGAAAATTCTAGTGTGTGGTATTGGTCCTGATGAATACAATAGGATATCAGCATGTTAGTCAGCCAAAGAAATGTGGGAAGCTCTTTAGATAGCTCACGAAGGAACAACATAGGTCAAGCAATCCAAAATCGACATGCTCACAACTGAATACGAGCTCTTCCGGATGCAAGATGATGAATTTGTCCAAGAAATGCATACCCGTTTCACCTCCATCATTAATGAGCTTCACTCCCTTAGTGAACTATTCCAAGAAACAAGATGGTTAGAAAAATCCTAAGTCTGCTGCCCAGTTCTTGGGAAAGCAAAGTGAACGTCATTACAGAGGCGTAGGACTTGCAGGAGCTAACTATTGATGAGCTTGTTGGCAATCTAAAAACATATGAAATGAAGATGAAGAAGGACAGTGAAAGAAGAGAACCCAAGAGGGAGAAGAACCTGGTCCTTAAGATAGAAAACAATGATTCAAAGTGGTGAGGATGGTGATATGGCATACCTAACAAGAAGATTCCAGAAGATGGTTTGCAGGAATGGAGGCATTCCAAAAAGGGGAAGTTCTAGCAAGCCAAAGAATTATGACCTCTGTCATTAATGTGGCAAGCCAGGACATTTCATCAAGGATTGCCCTCTCCTAAAGCAGGATCATTACAAGAACAACTCTGATAAAGCAGCCAAAAGGAACCCGGTTCCTGACAGACGCTTCAATAGAAAAAACGTCGTTGACAATGTCGTGAGACAAGCTCTTGCTGCATGGGGAGATTAATTAAGTGAATCTGGAGAAGATGATGAACCAGGTAACAGCTCCATGATGGTAGTAGAAAGTGAATCAACCGAGTATGATTCAATTTTTGCTTTGATGGCCCAGTCTGATAATGAAGATGACGATGATGATGAGGTAAATTTTCTGGATGTTCAGAGAAATCTAAAATCTTATTCTCCTAAGAAACTCATGTCTTTGGAAAATGTGTTGATCGACGTTTATCATAGTCTTATAAATGATAGCGATGTCTTAATAGTTGAACTAGGAGAAGCAGAACAGTATGGAGATGACCTAGTAATAGTTGCAGTTGATGTAAGAGAGTCAATTGAGAACCTAAAGAAAGAAAGAAATGTCTTAGAAAAAAAGGATTGCAAATGTAGAACAAGAAAGAGATGACCTTCTAGTGGTAGTGATGGATTTGAAGGAAACTATTGGGAATCCTAAATGGAGAGTAGGGCTGAAAATTATTTTTAAAAATAAAGGAAGTTGCAAGCGAGGCACACATTAAGCTTGAAAGTGAGCTAAATTCAGTGAAGTTTAGTCTGTGTGCTGAGCTTGAGAAAAAGAAACAACTTTAGGAAGAACTAGGTAGAGTGAAGAGTGATCTTGAAAAATCACTCAAGTGGACCTGGTCCTCTGATGCTATCACTGCCCTGTACACCAATAATGGGGGGAAACAGGCAGGGGATTGGGTTTCAAAGGGAAAAGATTCCTTACAACCCCCATAGCAAGTACGTTGATGTACCTGACAATTGGTTTTGCACCGACTGCGGTAACAATGGGCACCTTAAAGAAAACTGTAAGGCCAGATTTCAGTCACAACAGAAAAACAAATCCTTTGCTGAAAAAGTAAGTACTAGTAGAGAACCTGGTCCCTCATATAAATATGCATAATGCCTGCATGGACCAAAAAATCCCTGATTCACCCCTTTCCTCATTACAAGGGACCCAAATTAGTTTGGGTTCCTAAAGCTAACTTCTAACTATTCTTGTGCAGGGAACAGTGAAAGGAAGCAGCCTACAATGGTACATGGACAGTGGCTGCTCAAAGCACATGACTGAAAGTACAAATGATTTCCTTTCACTTAAGGCATGCAAAGAGGGAGTGTATCCTTTAGAAATGGCAAAAAGGGATACGTTTTGGGAGTCGGAAGGATTGGGAAGTCTCTTTCTCACTCAATCAAAAATGTGTACTACGTGAATGGGTTGAAGTACATCTTGCTAAGCGTTTCCCAAATCTGTGACAAGGGAAACAAGGTGGAATTTGTGTCAAAAACCTGTACAGTCACAAACCTGGTGACTAGTGAGGTGGTGCTAGTGGCAAAAAGATATAAGAATATCTATGTAGCTAATTTTGAGTCTCTGAAGAATGGTGATCTAAGTTGTCTAAGCACTGTTGATGATGATATTGAATTATGGCACAGGAGGCTCCGTCATGCAAGCTTCACATTGTTAAACAAATTAGTCAGAAAGGACCTGGTTCGTGGTCTACCCAAGTCAAGCTTCAAGGATCACAAAGTGTGTGATGCATGTGTAAAAGGGAACCAAGTCAGATCCTCATTCAAGCCCAAAAAGGAAGTCAGCACTGCAAGGCCACTTGATTTCCTTCACATGGATCTATGTGGACCTATGAGGGTGCCAAGCAGAGGAGGAAAGAAGTACATCTTTGTGATAGTTGATGACAATTCCAGATTCACGTGGACTTTGTTCCTCAAGACCAAGGATGAAACCTTTGAAGTGTTTGTTGCCTTCATCAAAAAGATCCAAGTGAAGATGGGTATTAAAGTAGCATGCATTAGGTCTGATCATGGGACGGAGTTTGACAATGTCAAATTTGATGAGTTCTGCATTGAAAATGGCATCACTTACAATTTTTCAACTCCAAGAACACCTCAACAAAATGGTGTTGCGGAGAGGAAGAATAGAACTCTTGAAGACATGGCAAGAACAATGCTAATTCATAGTGGGATCGCAAAGTATTTCTGGGCAGAAGCTGTCAATACTGCGTGCTACTCGGTAAACAGGTGCATGATCAGGTCCATTCTGAACAAAACTCCAAATGAACTGCTGAACGGAAGGAAGCCCAAGCTGACACATCTTAGAACTTTTGGGTGTAAATGCTTTGTTCATAACAATCAAAAGGAAACTCTTGGAAAGTTCGATGCCAAAAGTGATGAAGAAACTTTTCTGGGATACTCATCTCAAATCAAAGCTTACAAGGATTACAACAAAAGGACTCAATGTCTCGAAGAAAGCATACATGTGATCTTTGATGAAGCTCACCTCCCCTGTAAGAAGGACAGACATGTTGATCAAGATGGAGAGCCCTTATCTGTGCCAGGTGAAGTAATTGACATGGAAAATGGAAAGGCAGACATGATGAGCCACATGAAGGAATCTAGTGAAGAAGATGCAAATACATCTCCATCAATTGGAGAGGAAGCTGGTCCCCTGATTACAACAACTGAAGCTGAAAACAGAGTTATTGATGCAGTCCAAGAAACTACAATCTGTGAAGTAAGAAGCTCTCAAGAACTCCAGTCAGATATACCTGGTTCCTCTACCAATGAGACTCAGGCACCAAATTGGAGGTTTAAAAGTTCACATCCTCTTGACAACAGCATCACTCCTCTCGACTCAAGAGTTCAAACCAGATCGAAAGCAAGAAACTCACTTGCCTTCTCAGCTTTTCTTTCCCAAATAGAGCCCAAAAATATAAAAGAAGCACTGAAAGATGCAGACTGGATCACAGCCATGCAAGAGGAGCTGCATCAATTTGAAAGGAACAAGGTATGGCACCTGGTTCCTCGACCTGCTGATCGAACCATTATAGGAACCAGGTAGGTATTCAGGAACAAACTTGATTAGTTTGGAGATATAACAAAAAATAAGGCAAGGCTTGTGGGTCAAGGCTACAATCAGGAAGAAGGGATTGATTATGATGAAACATTCGCTCCTGTAGCTCGAATGGAAGCCATTATAATTCTGATTGCCTTTGCATCTCATATGGAGTTCACACTGTTCCAAATGGATGTCAAAAGTGCATTTTTAAATGGCTATCTGAAAGAAGAATTCTATGTCAAGCAGCCCCCTGGTTTTGAGTGTCACGAGCACCCTGATCATGTGTTTAAACTAGATAAGGCATTGTACGGGTTAAAATAGACTCACAGGGCTTGGTATGAAAGGTTGTCAAAATTCCTTCTGGAAAATGGCTTGGCAAGAGGGAAGATTGACAACACTCTTTTTCTAAAGAAACGAGGGAGGAACCTGCTCATTGTTCAGGTGTATGTTGATGATATCATCTTTGGAGCCACAGCTGACTCTCTCTGCGAAGAATTTGCAAAACTCGTGGGGAGTGAATTCAAGATGAGTATGATGGGAGAACTGAATTTCTTCCTAGTACTTCAAGTGAAACAATCTAAGAAGGGAACATTGATAAGCTAGCAAAAGTACATCAAGGAGCTGCTGAAAAGGTTTGATATGGAAGCATCAAAAGTTATTGACACGCCTATTTCCATAGCCACTCGTCTAGACATGGATGAACCTGGTTCCCCTGTAAATTAGACCATGTATAGAGGGATCATGAGGTCACTATTCACTGCATATAGACCAGACATTGTTTTTAGCGTGGGTCTCTGCGCAAGGTTTCAATCCAATCCAAAGGAATCTCATCTGAAGGCTGCCAAGAGAATACTGAGATATCTCAAAGGAACACAGGACCTGGTCCTCTATTATCTTTCAGGAGACAGGTTTGATCTTATTTGGTATGCTGACACTGGTTATGCAGGATATTTGGTGGACAGGAAAAGTACGTCTAGAATGGCACACTTCCTGGGTTCCTGCTTAATCTCATGGGGTACAAGGAAGCAGAACTTTGCGACACTTTCAATTGCAGAAGCTGAATATGTAGCAGCTGCCTCTTGTTGTGCTCAACTTCTGTGGATCAAGCAACAATTGGAAGATTTCGGAGTATTCTCAGATGTGTGCCTCTCTTATGTGATAATACTAGTGCACTCAACATGGCAAAAAATCCAGTTCAACATAAGAGGACCAAGCACATTGGTGTACGTCATCACTTCCTCAGAGACAATGTTGAGAAAGGGCTTATATGCATGAAATTCTACAGCACTGAAGAACAAATTGCAGATATATTTACCAAAGCCTTGAGCAGAGAACACTTCGAGTAAAATCGTCTGGCATTGGGGTTGATAAAACCCAATTGAGAACCTGGTCCCTCAATGATTGGCTATGAAAGAAAGATTCAGGTAAACTTAGCTAAAAGGTGTTTTCTGGCAAAGTCTAACTCATCTCTATACTGTTACAAGTAGACACGCTTGATGATTATAGAGCAAATAAGCAATTGAGCTTGTATACACTGGTAAAAAGGGCAAAGCTTACAGATAAGAGATCAGTCAGGGAACCTGGTTCTCCTGACACAGATTAGTAGTTTCTCTGTTCTCCCATGCACAATTCTAAACAATTAAAACAAGTGCCACATCATAAGCATGTCAGTATTTAGTTTTGTGTCTTTTGAACCCAGACATCTCACAAGCTATTAATCGACACATCTTCTTAAAACCTGCCACCCTTTCTAACCGATCCCTCTGTCATCATAAATACATCTATCTCTGTCATCACACTTCACACATCAACACTTCCAAAATTGTTTCCTATTCTTTCTCTCTTCAGTTCACCAAATCTTCTCTCTTCTTCTCACCATGGCTGAAGATCAAATGATCTCTAGTATCACCGAGTCCTCACTAGTCAAAACACCAATGCCTGACCCTCCTCCTCACACTACTGATAACCAAAACCCTATAACAGAGTCACCCCCACACTCTGTCTCCTCTACCCATTCGAGTTCCTGTCCTTACAAGAGTCACCAAGCATCAACTCTCACGAGAGTTTTTGCCTAGATTCTTCTCTTACCTCGCCAAAAAAGAGGGATGAAAAGAGTATCGCTGAGAATGCAGAAAATCGGAAAATCTCAAGTTCTCCTATAGAAGAAGGGTCAAAGGTAGACCAGGTTGAGGGAAATAAAATCATCGACTCAATGAAGACTGCTCCTGAACCTCTGTCCACAGGCACCGCTCCTACTTCTCTTTAGCTTCTCATGAATCTACAAGAAAAGGAAGCAATCAAAAATATGTTGTCCATCGCCAATGAAGGGATTTTTGTCGGGGGAAGTGAGGATGGTCTTAAGACTCAAGGGGAAGAATCTAATCTTGTTGGAGAGGGTAATGAGCTTGTGCATGTTGATCTTTCAGCACAGAAAGATGCTATTGGGGAACCTGCTGAAGGACCTAATCCGCCTTCGGAGGATCTAACTCTGGGTCCTTCTAAGGAACCCCAGTTCAGTACTGACCTTGCTCCCTCTCTTATTCAGATGTTGCGCCTCTAAGTGTGATTATGCCTGAGACAAGCCCTGTGTATGAAAATCAAAAGGAGGATAGTGAAGAAGATTCTGATGACCTACCAATTGCCAGTTTGCCTAGACGTAGAGTAGTTGTTGGTGAAGAGCCAACTCCTAAGCGACCCACAACAAGGTTGCAAAAGAAGGAAGCTTTTGAGTCTGCTTTTAAGAACAGTCAAACTAAGTCAAGGAGAAGAAAACTAGTGAAAGATGGCAAAGTTGTAAATGAGAAGATAGTGCCTGTTTTGAATGTGGATGAAGAAGAAGCGGAGGAACCTAGTATGTTGACTAGGAAGTTATCACAAAAGCATGGTATTCTCTAGCCAAAAGAGGGATCTTCTGTGTTTGCTAACGTCTAACTAGGTCTGCTGCACTGAGAATGTGGAGAAAGAATCAGGTGAAAAATCTGTGATGTTTGATAAAAAGGAGAAAGGTGTTCGCAAGACTACTAAGAGAAAGGTTGATAGTAATGAGGAACCTGGTTCCTCAAATAAGGCCAAAGTTGGTAATCCGGGGAGTGCTGGGAAAGAGAGATTAAGAAGTCAAAAGTTACTATGGGGGCGCACATTTGCCTCTGATGTCTTGGAGGAGGCTGGTATGAGATAGTTGGTTGAGATCTGTGATTTCCAACAATGGACACACTTGTTCACAAGTGATGATGCTAGGGTATATAAGGAGGAAGTTCAAAGTTTTTATGCCAACTTGTACAAGGTTGAGGATGGTCACATTTGTGCCTTGGTGAATAGGGTTGATATGGTAATAGATTATTCCTTGCTGGGATCTATTCTTGGTGTGCCTACTAAAGGGTTGTCTAGTGTTTAGGGAGCTTGTACTCAGAACTTCAGAAACGCAATCTTGAAGGACAGAGCAGTTCGGCAGGGGGAACGGGTTCAGAAGAAGGCCCTTCTTCCTGTTTATCAACTGCTATTTGAGATGGTAAACAAAGTGTTGCTGCCTCGAGCTGAGCGAAGAGCCATCACCTCTCGTGCAGACCTGTTCCTCATAGAAGCACTAGAAAACTTCACTACCGTCAATTTGCCTGGGATCATGATAGAGCACATGAATAAAGTAGCAGACTTTAAAGATGGTAATTATGGCCTGCCATATGGGTTCCTTCTTACCAAGGTCTTTGAGCACTTTAAGGTTCCTCTCAGACCAGTTAAAGTGGGTGCCAAGAAGCAAACTTTTTCAAAAAGCACTCTTGAAGAATGTGAGTGTATAGAGAAATTTGGAGGGGTTGCAAGCACTTCTACCATTTCTCAGCTAATGAATGCTCAAAACAGTGCTACTACTGTGATAAGGCAATTGAAAGCAAGGAATGATATCCTGAGACTCAGATAAGTCAGCTGCAAGAGGCACCTGGTTCCAGTTGCTCTCACAGCGAAGAGGTTGCTCACCTGACAAAGCAGAACACTGAGCTCAGGAAAAAAGTGGAGGACCTGAAAGAAAGACTGCTCAGTGAGCAAATGTCAGCGAATGATCAAATGGATTTACTCCTCCAAACGATTTCCTCTGCCTCCAAACCTTCTCCTCCCGGTGCTTCTTAAAGTCTGTCCCCTCAGTGTCCAGTCTATAAACCAGCTTGTGCTCCTTTCTCTCCGTGTCAGTTCTTATGATGATATCTTGTGGTATTTTTGTTAATTATTCTAATTTGTGTATGTGGAAGTAACATTGACTCTGCTTCTACTGTAAAATCCAAAACTATGTTAATGCAAGCTTTTCCCTTGTTGTTGTTTATACCGTGCTTTTATGCTCTGTTCTTAATCATGATTGTGTGCACATAAGTGTCATGAGTTAACATAAAACTAGACTTCCTTCTTGCTTAATTACCTGTTTCTGATCTCTTTATGATGCCAAAAGGGGGAAATAATTGCGCACTTATTAGGGGGCAATGCAGAGTTTCAGAGGGAAACTTAAGGTCTTTCTGGTTCTATGTGGTTCTTTCTGGGTTTTTCAATTATGAGTTTGTCATCATCACAAAGGGGAAAATTGATAAGTTACAAGTATTTGGTCATAAGTACTTTGCTTTATGTTTCGATGATCTAACAAACTTACTATCCAAGAACCAGATAAGGAACCTATTACACATTTACAAGACCTTAAGATCACAAGGTTCCAGTTTGGGATCCAGCTTGCGTTATGATTAAACTCTTCAGAGTGGAAGGAACAGCTGAGGGAACAAGTCCCTACCAGTTCCCGAGGAGACTATGCAAAGTCAACTCTCCAGATGGAAAGTTGCTGCCTGCACACGCTACAGTGCAGGAACAGTGTTGCAGTCAACTTTCCAGGGAAGACTTTTTACCTACCTTGCTTACATCATTTTAAGTGATGTCACACATGTATATATACAATCAAGGGAGGTAAAACACTTCACTTGAACATTTGATAAGGTCACTCACGTGACCATTCAGCAAGCAAGTTGGAAGTGCTTCAAGAACAAAGAACAAAGCAACCACGGACCAGTTCCCACATAGAGTCATTGTATGTCCTTAGTTGAGTTGCAACTTTGTAATAGTTCATCAATTGTAATTCTTATCTAGCTTGTTTAGAATCACTCTATAGGAACCCCTTTGTGAACCTTAAACCAGTGTGTTTGAGTCTTGGCTAGAGTTAATCATATTGTAAAGTCTTTGTAATAGAGTTATTACAAAGTGGCTTGTAATAGAGTATTACAAGTTAGTGAGGGATTAAGAGGTTAATTCCTTGGTTGCATAGGTTGTAATCTAAAAGTTGCTCAGTAGTGAAGTTGAAATCCTACAAGGGTAGGTCGTGGTTTTTAATCCCGTTGAGCTGGGAATTTTCCACGTAAAATTCCACTTGCCATTTAATTACTGTTGTGTATGTACTGTTGAATCTAATAGAGAACCTGGTTCTCTATAGAGTTTGGTGGACCCTTATATTATATCACAGTGAATGTCATAATCCTTGTAATGGGCCATGTACTTAATGTTGTAGAATATTCCTCATTAAATGCTACCAGGTGTCAAGCATTTATTTCATCTTTATGAGTGTCATTCTCTCTGATAACAGACAAGATCGTTGCCTTCGAATTCAACTATCTTATGTTTTCGGCTCCATGTGTCACTTCATCATGCGATCATTTAATATAAACATATTTTACCCTATACAATGTATATAGTGTACAGTCATCTTCCTAGGTAAGTGTACAATCATCTTTCTACGTAAGTAGTATAGTCATCCTTTTAAAACTAATCCAATACTTGTACTTACTGATTATAAATGGTGAATATGGATGCAAGTTTAAGTCTACGCATCATGATGCGTAGCCAACTTGAATCTGTGATAACTTGATAAAAATTGTAAGATTAAATTTTACAAGTAAATTTGATGAGTGTTGCGGAATATCGTGGGTTAACTAGCACAGAATCACACACAAAGCAAATAGAGAAAAAAAAATCAACACAAGGATTTAACGAGGTTCGGCTAAGCCTAATCCTCGTGGCAAAAGCAGAGAGAGTTTTATACTATGAATGAGAAGAAAAGTACAGTACAATCTCTAGGATCCCCAACTACAACCCCTATATATAGATTCCAAAAGGTCCCAAACCTATAAGAGAATGGTTTCCCAATTTGACAAGGACTATAGGTTTTCCTTTCCCAAATCTATTAGGACAATGGGTTTTCCTAAACCTATAGGGATTATGGGTTTCCTAAAGCTACAAGAAAATAGTTCAAGCCACAAATAACAAATCTTCCCCTTGGCTTGAATTCTCTTCATCAACAGGAACAACGTCTCTCTACCTTGCCCTCAGCCCTCGCAAGGGCTCTATCCATTGCTGCACACATCAACCAAGTCTAGGGAACGCCTAAACTTGTTAAGAGACTCAATCTCTTTAGCCATAGCACTAATCTGTCGATCTGGTTCTGTACTCTGAATAGCTTTTGAGTAGCTATAACACTCAAATGCATCAACGTTCTCTGCAGCTGCAAGAGCAAATCCTATTGGATTTGTATATCCAAGAAGATTCCCATCAACTACGTTTGCAAACCTTTGCGGTCGGTTGATCACTCTCTTCTCTCTGCCTGTTGCAATGCTATATGATTGTTGTTGTGCAGGTGCATCAACATTATCATCTTGATCAATATTTTGCACCTCCTCCACTTCCTCTACTTTAGAACTACTGGGCTAAGCTAGTGGAGATTCAATTACTAGCTCTATGCGGTCACTAACACCACGATCTGTTTCTGCTATTGCCTTCTCCCTCTGACTGTCTAGTGAGGCAGATTCATGGAATGTTACATCCATACTGATAATTAGACCTGGAGTCTTTTGATCTGCGCACCACAACCTATAACCTTTCACTCCAGTTGCATACCCTAGAAATATGCACTTCTTTGCCCTCGGCTCAAGTTTTCCATCCCTCACATGAGCATAAGCAGGACAACCAAATATCCTTAAATTTAAATAATCAGCAGGCGAACCGGACCATACCTTAAAAGGAGTTTTGAACTCAATAGTTGTGGATGGAGATCTGTTGACCAAATAACAAGTTGTATTGATTGCTTCAGCCCAAAAATCTTTGCTAACACATGAGTGTGAAAGCATGCTTCGTGCCCTATCACAAAGCGTTCTATTCATACATTCTGCAACACCATTTTGTTATGGTGTTCCGACACAAGTGCGGTGTCTCACTATGCCCTCCTTGCTGTAGAAATTATCGAACTCAGAATTGCAAAATTCCAACCCGTTGTCAGTTCGAAGACGCTTAACTTTTCTTTCCGTCTGTCTCTCAACCATCGTCTTCCATTTACAAATGTCGAAAATGCCTCATCTTTTGTTTTCAGAAAATACACCCACACCATCCTTGAGTAATCATCAATCAAAGTCATAAAATACATGGCACCACTCTTGGAGGGAACTCTGTTTGGACCCCACAAGTAAGAGTGTATATAATCTAACTTGTCTCTGGTCTTGTGCTCGGCCTTTTGATGAACTTTACCCTTGTCTGTTTACCAAACACACAATGCTCACAAAAATTCAAAATTTGATTTTTGTACCCATTCAGCAAATTCTGCTTACTCAACAAAGACAGTCCATTATCACTCATATGGACAAGTTGCAAGTGCCACAACTGAGACTGATTCATATCACTTTTCCCAGAAGCTACAGCAGCTTCCCCTTCAACTACACTGGCCTGAAGATGATACAATTTAGAATGTAGTTTACCCTTCATGAGTACCATGGAGCATTTACACACTTTAAGTATTTCATTCTCGGAGTGAAATTTATACCCTTGATCATCCAAAGTCGAAAGAGAAATCAAATTCTCTTTATCCGAGAAACATGCCAACACCAATGTTTCTGATAATTCCGTCGAACATTCTCAATTTGATATTACCAACCCCCTCTACTGGTAATGGATTATCATCTCCTATATAGACAGTCCCACTCATTTGCTTGTAAGTTGCAAACCAATTCTTGTGTGGACACATGTGGAAAGTAGCACCAGAATCAAGAACCCAAAAATTCTGCCCATGACTAGAACTCACAGCAGAAACTTTCCCTACATAGTCACTATCATCAGAATTATTGCTAGTGTCAACAATATTTGCCGAATTATCTATTTTCTACTTCCCTCTTTTCTCCTTCAGCTTAGGACAATCTCTCTTGTAGTGACCTTGCTCCCCGCACTCATAACAGTGTTGCGTCCTTTCTCTAGACTTTGATCTGGCGATTGATTTTTTCCTGTTAAAATCCTTTTGTTGTGTTCTTCCTCTAATCACAAGACCCTCGCCCTCAATTCTGCTATCTGGAAAGCTCTTTTTCAACTCTTTAGATTTTAGTGCATTACTAACATCTTCTAGTGAAATGTTATCTTTCCCATATAGCAGCGTATCGACAAAAATATCATAAGACGGTGGTAAAGAACATAACACAATCAAGGCCTGATCCTCACTCTCAATTTTGATATCCACATTCTTCAGGTCCATTATAATTGAATTAAACTCATCAATGTGAGTTTTACCTTCATTCATACGGAGATTGTATAACCTATTTTTCAGGTAGAGGCGGTTTGTTAGCGATTTCTTAGAATACAGATCTTCCAGCTTCTTCCATGCTGTTGCTGTAGAAGTTTCTTCAGCAATTTCCCGAAGAACGCTATCTGTAACGCTCATGAAGATCGCACTCAAAGCTCTCTCCTTCAGGTCTGCCTTCTCTGTCTCCTTCATCTCTTCAGGAAAATCTTCATCAATTGCCTTCCATAACCCTTGTAACACCAAGGACGATTTCATCCTAATCTTCCATAGACTGAAACTAGAACCCCGTCAAATTTCTCTACTTCGTACTTTGTTAAAGATGATGAAGACATCTTAACCCAAGATTATACGTAGAAACCCGAACCTTGTTCTGATACCAATTGTTGCGGAATATCATGGGTTAACTAGCACAGAATCACACACAAAGCAAATAGAGAAGAAAAATCAACACAAGGATTTAACGAGGTTCGGCTAAGCCTAATCCTCGGGGCAAAAGCAGAGAGAGTTTTTCACAATGAATGAGAAGAAAGCACAGTACAATCTCTAGGATCCCCAACTACAACCCCTATATATAGATCCCAAAAGGTCCCAAACCTATAAGAGAAAGGTTTCCCAATTTGACAAGGACTATACTTTCCCAAATCTATTAGGACAATGGGTTTTCCTAAACCTATAGGGATTATGGGTTTCCTAAAAATACAAGGAAATAATTCAAGCCACAAATAACAATGAGGAACAAAGTTATTGATAATTTGATATTTTAAATAACCTGTTATAATAGATTAAATTACACTATCAATATATATGCAGAAATTATTTAGTAATCGACATGCTACTTTCGCTAGCTTGTCCTGCAGTGGCTACTTAAGGTATGGCAAGCTTAGAGCTATAGTACCATGTAAAGATTCAGTTAGCTTCTAACTGTATAATCAAGATGCCACTATGCACATGATTAACAGCAAACCCAAGTGGTACATGGGACGGTTGGTTTTGCGAACTTTACTAATTAACTAAAAAATATTCATCAACTGGCTGGCAAGTACTAATTAAATGTAGTTAGCAACTATAATCTGATTGAAACATATATACATACATACACACGTTGTGTATAGTTAAATTAGATAAGTAACATGTTATAACATATTAAAGTGTACCGATATATAAAAAAAATTACATAATCTATATTTATATCTATCTATCTATATTATTATAAAAGCACGAATATTAATATTGATTTACCAAAATATCCCTAAAATACTTACAAAACTGTAAAAGTACTTTATAATAAATAGAAGATAATTAATTACAGCTTTAGTTATATTGTCTACTCCTATTTTCTCTCCCTTGAAAGTAAACTTCTCGCCTAATATTATGTATTTGATCTTCGTTGAAATATCAACCATGCACTAATTATAAGTTTAATTACGTTCCATCAAGTACCGGTTTTCTACTTGAATTCCTTATCTTTTCAATAAAATACTCTATAAAAGAGTTTTTAATTTGATGATCTTTTAAAACTTCCCTCAATTCTCAAATTAAGTTTATTTTAGTTACGTTCCACTAAATATTGAACTCTTTTCAATAAAATACTCTATAAAAAGATTTCTTAATTTGATGATCTTTCAAAACTTCCTCAAATTAAGTTTATTTTAATTTTTTTTTATTCCTTTAAAAAAGAAAAAATCTAACAAAACAAAGAATGAGGAGGTGATAATAACTAAAATTATAAGATAACCAAAGAAGGATTCATATCATTAGAAATTACATCGAGATTAGAAATTTTACGCACTCACAACTCACAGTCTTAATTCTTTTAGGAAACAAACAAACATAATTATAACTTATTTAAGAGATATTGATCGCCCTAATAGGCATGGTTCGTTTCGCTAGATCTGTTAGGGTTTCAACTTTGAAAAGGTAAGCATAAATTTCTTTCTTTTCTAATTGTGCGGATATTGGTGATTATTATGTTTGGATCCTTCTCGTGCTTTTTCATGATTAAAAATATAAATGTGTAAGAAAGAGAAAAATAGTTGGTAAGAGTCAATAACACTAATAATTCTACAAACATAACAATCTAAAAGTGAAATGTCATATCAATCTTTTACTCTTTGAAAAATGGTGAATAAAATTATAATTAAAATTAAATATTCAAAACAAGAGATGAACTAATATTAAGATCTGAATCAAAATAGAATAAATTATTTTTTATGTTAAAACCAAATAATTAAATCTTTTAATTAATTATTTAGCAAGACAATCCAATTCAATTATTTTTGAAATTCGTCATATGAGTAAAATTCTTATTCAAGTTAAAAAAAATCTTAGTGTAAGTAAATTTATTCCATAAAAAGAGCGTTATAATACAAAGTAAAAATGTTAATATATTATTAAGAATCAAAATGCTATACAAGTGTCTGAGGAAGCACAATCAAAGCTAAATCCTAATCAAGAACAAGCTTTGAAGATTATATTATAAATAGTCGACTCTGGTATAACGGGATTATTCTTTGTAGATGCCTCCGGCGGAATCGAAATAATATTTCTATGTCATGCATTACTTGCAAATATCATATATCAAGAGGCATGCCACGGTTAGAAATAATAGCAAGTGGTGTAACGACAACGATTTTATTGTGAGGCCACCCACTTTAGATTTGATATATCTTTTCAAACAACATAAATAAACCATCACAAATATATCAAAGCAGAGCAATTGTGCTAAATATAAGGAAAACAAAATTAATAATATGGGATGAAGAACTTATGGTTAATCAAACAATCGAAATAATTGCCGAAATTCTAGAGATATATTGGATATTAATGAACCATTTGGTGGAAAATTAATATTGGAGGTGATTTCTGTCAAGTATTACCCATAGTTCTAAAATCAACAAAAGCAGAGACTATAAAAGCTAGCTTGCCAAAGTTATACTTTTGGCCTCAAATGAAAAGGATTCGACTGACAAGAAATATTAAGTAAGAACAGATCAAGTATTCAGTTTTTTTTTTTTGCTTCGTGTCGGAAACGAAGAAGAGCATTCAATAAAAGATGATTTGATTCTTCCTAAACACATGGTTATCAATCTCAACGGTGATGGTATAGCATTTAATAAGAAAAATATTTCTATCATTAGATTAAAACGCAATTTGTGCAAATCGCATGATAGAATTAAAAAGATATCTTAGCTAGCAGAAATGAATATGTTGATCAACTAAATATAAGGTTGATTGCAAAATTTTATAGTAAAAAGAAAATATTTTTCACTTTTTGACTCAGCAGAAAATGATATCAATAATTACTACCAAGAAGAATACTTAAATACTTTGATATAAAATCCCCTTATACTCTACATGTTTGTTGTCAAGTTTATTATTTCTTATGTATGTTAGTGTCACAGTATATATAATAGACTAAGTTAAAATTGATCTTCCAATGAATATAGGTTAAATTTGAAGAAAAATATGTTCGTCATGCTACTGAAAAATTTAGATGCGCCAAATAGCTTATGTAATAGCACACATATGATACAGAAGTTTTGACAATAACGTCATATATGCAAAAATTGTGATACTGGTCAATGTGCTTCTAAGTATATTCTTATCCCTGAATTCGACTTTCATCTTCTGAAGCCAAGGAATATCCTTTTAAATATATGTGAAAATAATTTTTAGTATGTTTATGTTTTACAAATATAATAAATAAAGCACAAGGGCAAACATCCTAAACATTGGGCTATATTTACCGTAATATATTTTCTTGCACGAGCAATTGTATGTTGCACTTTCAAGAGGGATATCAAGATCGACAACAAGAGTTCTGGTTAAGGTAGAGCAACCAAAGCATTAGGAGGAAACATACACAAAAAAATATTGTCCACAAAGAAGTGTTCGTTAAGATACCATCAGATTAAATACTTTTGAACTAATACATAATTATTTAATTAACATGACAAAATTAATAATTTGTGTAATTTTTGATGATATTCTTTTATTTTAAATTCATGTATTATGCTAATGGAATAATATTTTTCGTCATTTAGATGATTGTTGTATTATTATACATAAAAAATTTCTCTTTAATTAGATTTTATTGTTCCTCCATATAAATAAATGTTTAAATCATCACGTGTCATTATTAACGTGCAACGCACGTTCATAGATACTAGTATATTTAAATTCATATATAAACTTATTTATTTTATTATACTATATGTTTGTCATCTCAGCTCTAGCAAGTTATTAACCCTTTCTGTTGAATATGGTAGTCGTAATTGAACTTTATAACATTTGGTATCTTTCCACACATTTGGCACCTAACTAAGCATTCCCATATTCGGCAAAATAGAACAGATATAAAGATTGTCAGATGATGCAACTTTAGGAAAATAAAGCAAGGTTTAGTTGGTACTAGATAGAATATCCAAAGTTTGAATTTCAACCAATCCATCTTCTTTCCTTTTGCGTCTTCCTAATTGGCGGCTAGGAGTTAGGACTTAATTTCTTATAGATAATTATTTCATATGCAAAATTTACTAGTCCGACTAATTTGGATTAACGTCGCATAAAAAGACCCAACGCTCCATACTAAAAACTGGCGGCTCCACATAACTAAATCTTTGGTGTTTCTCTTGCAGTACGAATGAAGTAGTTTATATTAGTGCTAACTTTTTTAACACGAAAATTTGTTCATTAAAATAATTAATTACCTTTGTTGGTACGGGCTATTTCATTCCAGATGTCCACATAACAATATAATAGTGTATCTGTTTCCAAGGAAATAATATACCTGGAATGAATTGGATTGGTTAGCGAGAAATAATATATTTCACATAGGCCACAATCCAACTACTCATCCTTCATTTGTTTCTCTCCAGAAGGAAAGAACCTTATCAGGTCCAACTGCCTAACGTGCTCAGGATATGATACTCAATTCAGAAAAAGCTTTAACTAAAAAATGTGTATAAGAAATTGGATCTTACCTTACACATGTAAGCTACTTCCTTTTTCAAGCTATTAACAATAAAAATTTCCAATATTTCTGGAGAAAAAAAAAAGTATAATGGAGTTGGAGATATATTCAATTCATTGACGGTAGAGCAAGTACGAGAGCAGGTGGACATTATGGAAAAGTGAAAAGAGCTAGTAGGTGTCACAGTTGTCTTGATTTAGGTCCAACTTGTATTACCATCTTTTTTCTTTTTTGGCAGTTTGACCAGATATGAATGAGGTCTACGTTACAGAAATATTGATATTTTAACTGGAATATTGTACTTTAGCTCATAGGCTAAAATTGGTGATTAATGTTAAATGGCCCAATATAATAGCATTGACCTACTTCCAAATTAGATTTAAAACAGAGCCAGTGTATATTTGAAGTTTAATACGACATATATATGATTAGTTTCTAAATTAAGACTATGAACCACATCAATCGAAGAATCATGAAAATAGGAATCATTTACCTGTGCTAAAGATATACTCCTAGTTAGTAAACAAGGTCAATGTGATTACACAACTTAACATATACATATAATATGAGTAGATAGAAATCATTGGTTCAAGTCTCACTGTCGACGACAAAAAATTTCATGTGTTTGGGGAAAAAAAATAGGCTCGTACTTAAAGAAAAATATTTTAAAATATAATTAAATAAGTAGAAGTTTGGTAACAAAATTCAACCCTATTTGATATACAAAATGTTGTAATTTGTTGAAATATGTTTTATTTACATGAAATTGTAGAAAAGGTGATTAAATTAGAGATAAGTAAGTGTAGACATTAGTAATTTAGCAACACATAATTAAATAGTGTATTAAAATCCAAAGAGGAATTGCCACTTGGGTAACATGTATGGTGAGCTGGTGTAATATTAAAGGTGTGTGGTGTTAATTATGTGTTTCTCGACGCATATAAATTGGCATGTTCAGCCCTCTAAAGCAAGCACAATTCCAAAAGATCATAGTCTTCTTTCCTCTTCTTACAATATTTGTACGTAGCAAGTCTTTAATTAATTAAGAAAAATGAAGGCAGGTGCAGTTGAAGTTGGTCATGGTTCCAAGGTTACACAAAGAGGGGTGAATAGAGGAATGTCTATACTTGACTTATTTCTAAGGATAATCGCCATAATTGCCACCTTAGGAAGTGCCATTGCCATGGGAACTACTAATGAAACACTACCTTTTTTCACTCAGTTCGTTCGTTTCAGGGCCAAGTATAGCGATCTACCCACCTTCACGTAAGCACTTATACACTACTATATCTTATGATCAACATGCAGTGCATGTCAGTATATATACACAAAAAGACCTTAGTACGTAATTAATCCACATGTTGAAATTATACAGGTTCTTTGTGGTTGCAAATGCAATAGTAAGTGCATATCTGCTACTTTCTCTGGGGATGTCCATCTTCCACATCATGAGGAGTCGAGCACAAGCAAGCAGGATTGCCTTAATATTCTTTGACGCGGTATTTCCTTTTCCTTTTCCTTTTCCTTTTCCTTTTCTTTATTAGGATTAAGTTATATATATTACCACAAGTATAAAGATCTTTTGGGAAGTAGTAATAAGTTATATATACTTGTAATTACACTATATATAAGCAACATGATTATCTAAATATACTTTATCATCGTCAGTGTGCAATACTTATAAAACTCCTTTTTTTTTATATGCGGATTGGAGTTGACATGTTATTGTAGGTTAGATGCATTTAAATTTACCAAGTTATCACTTAAATGCATGCTTATAATATGAATTTTTACCTATAATTACCATTTAAATGACGTGATCGTGTAGAGATTTCTTACATCATAGAACTTTAAACTAACCGTACTGTCTCATTTTCAAATGAAGGCAATGATGGCGCTATTGACGGCGGGAGCATCAGCATCAGCAGCAATAGTGTACTTAGCACACAAAGGAAATACAAAGACAAACTGGTTTCCAATCTGCCAACAATACGACTCCTTTTGCCATCGTACTTCTGGTTCCTTAGTTGGTTCCTTTATTGGAATTATAATCTTCATACTCTTAGTCTTGCTCTCTGCTCTCTCCCTTTCTCGTCGTTGATTAATTTAATTTCTTCTTGCCCAGCTGTACGTATCACTTAGCTTGTGGGTTTTAATGTGTGCTCGTTTCTATGTTTTTCAAGATTTGAGTTTACGTACCTTGTATCTCTCATGTTTAAGATTGTTCCTTGTGTTCTTGCTTTAATTTCCACGTAATTTCTTGTATAAAAGGATGTGCTTTCTGTGATACGTGGAGCCTTCTTTATTTTTTTTAAGTTTTCATTTATGTGTAATCAAGGATTCTTCTGTACAAGAAATTATATTAATTAATGGTTTGTTTTGCATTGTGGGTTATTGCTTTCCTTTTTTGGTCTTAAACAAGGTTATATACATGCACCATTCTTGTAGTATACACGCAACAATTATTACTCCTCCATTCGTTCTTATTTTTAAACCTCCTACATTTGAAATCTTTTGCACTTTAACATTCTCGTCGTATCCTTAACAACATACTCTTAGTATATTAAAGACATACTAACAATACTTTTGGCATTTTTATATGTATTTTGCTTGTGTCTAATATACCATAATATCATTGAATACTGACCTCTAAAATATTTGCAAATACTAATGGAATATTGAAAAACTTATTCGAGAAGTACTTCAAGTGAATTTACTTACAAAATCTTCAACTTTTCCCAAGTAAAACTCATATCCAAATACAACAAATTCCAAATAATCTTTCAACTTCAACTTCAAATAACCCCCCCCCCCCAACCCAACCAACCAAACACACACACACACACACACACCGTTTTTTTTTTTTAACTATTGTCATTTTTGCAGTTTGCAATGACCTGAAATACCATTGCGCTCCAACGCTTGTAAAGCCTGCTACTTGTGGCTTTCATATAAGTGAAACCTATATATAAAAGAATGACAGAGGCAACTATACTCGGACCAAATATAACAAAAGATACATATACAACAACAACAACAAACCCAGTTTGATCCAACAAGTGGGGTCTGGGAGGGTAGTCTGTACGCAGACCTTACCCCTACCTAATTCAGGTAGAGAGGCTGTTTCCAATAGACCCTCGGCTCAGGAAGGGCAAGAAGAAAGAAGAGGAAAGCAAGGGAGGAAGAAAGATGGAAGATAAAAGAAAAAAAGGGAGAGAAAAAGGATAAGTGGCAAACAAAAGATACATATAGCTAAAAGAAAAAACCAAGCTTAGACATGCACAAACGATGGTACAAGATATTTCATCCCCCTTTATTCTTCCTAGCAAATCCAACTTCTGAAAGAAATCTGGACAAAAATCCCCCATTCTGCTTGCCATTATTTATATTATCACTTGAATCACGCAAATTGTTTATCAGAGACCAGTGAGTTTCAAAATCAGGTTCATATCCACATCGTTGCATGGAACGTAGGAGCTCAGATGCCTTGTTAAGATTATTCTGGGAGCGATACATGTTGATCAGCAATGAATACGTTTCCCTGCTCGGGATTTCACCAAGCTGAATCATTGAATCAAGTTGTTTTCCTGCCTCTTCAACTTGTCCTCCTTCACTTAAGCTCTTGATTAGAATGCTCCAAGTGTTTATGCTAGGCCTTTGATTTCTACATAACATCTCTGCATGGAAATTCAGCGCTACATCCAGTTTACGCCAAGTACAGAAATTCTGAATCACGTAATCAAAACTGCTAGACTCTGGCACATTCCCTTTTCTCAACATAATGTCCATAAGATCTACTGATTTATCTACCCTTCCGTGCTGACAAAGTCGCTTAATCAGATAATTATAATCAATATTTTCAGGAATGAGGCCTTTTATTGCCATCCGGTCCAAAAAGTTTATGGCTTCCCTTAGCTTACCTTGAGAAAGAAGGGTCTCCACTATATTAATTTGAATGACTGAACCATGATTCCGACCTTTAAACTCCATTTCCTTGCTCAAGCTTAAAGCTTCTTCAAGCTCCCCATAACAACAAAGGCATTTTATCACCTCTCTCAAACTACGGTTACTTGGCCTCAGATCTTTCTCCATCATAGTTTTTAGATATTGTGTGGCAGATGACAAATCTTTACACCAACAGAGCCCCTGAACGAGATAATTGTAAGTCACCTCATCTAGTTGCAGTCCTATACCTAGGAGCTCATATACAAGAGTATTAACAACTGATGTTTCGTTAACTGAGAAAAGGGAATAAATCAAAATATTATAAATCACGGCAGTAGGAGGGTTGCTTTGTTTAAGCATATGTTCTTTCAGGCATAATGCTGTAGATACCTTGCCTTCTGTACACATCAGCCGCACTATATTGCGGTAACTTGCGACACTGATACCTAAGTTCTTCCTTATCACGACGCCAAGCAGCTCCTCGACTTTCTTCCTCTTTTTAGCTTGACAGTAGCCTTGAAACAGAACATCATAAATTTCCACACTCAGAAATAGATCCTTTGCCAATGTCTCTTGGAAGAGACTGATTGCTTCTCTTATCCTCCCGGACTTGAAAAACCCATGAATTAAAGCACCGTGTAAAGGAAGCACAGCAGAAGGCTGGTCTCTTAAACAAATATCTTTCAGCGCAACAGCTTTGTCAGAATTAGCAGACCTACACAGCTGAGGAATTAATTGCACAGATGCGTCCAAGGGCGGGATCCAGTCCTTAGCAAGCATGCTATCACAAAGGACAGCAGCTTCACAAAAACTTCTCCATTTACAGAACTGTAGAATAAGATGGCTATGAGCCGAGTGACTCAAAATACTTCCCTGGCTCAGGATTTCCTTTGCCAGAACCTTAGCAGTGCTTGAGAAACCTTCAGCACTGAGCTTTTCAAGGAACACATGAAAAGCATCACTTACTTCATTAGGGTAGAGCGACAGTAAGGTTTTAAAAAGCTCTAGTGATTCATTAAGCCGTCTTCGCCTGCATAGGCGACCGAAGAGTTCTTTCCCACCCTCCAAATCAGGTAACCAGTTATTATTTTGTGCGAGGTTCCAGTAAGCGGTTAGACCTCTCATATCACCTTTCTTGCATAAGCCCGTCAGCAGAGCAGTATGAGTTTCACTATCAAGTCTTATATGTCTTCCTAGCATGCCATGCAAAATCGCTCTTGCCCTGTGCAAATATCCTTTTTTGCTGTATTTCTGAACAAGCTTATTCAAAATTTCTCGATCAAGCTTACATGTCAAATTTGGAGCTTTCTCCAACAGATCAGAAATGGTCTTAATACAAATGTTAGATGCACACAGCCCTTTCACTAGGGCATCCAGAGCACCTAAGGATATTTCTTGGCCCCAACGAGTTATTTGATCCACCATCATCACAGCATCTTTCATGTCTTTTTTCATGTAATCATCCCATACAAAGGAGTTAAAATCAGGAAGCATGGCATCGTTAAGGACTTTATCAATAGCTCTCTCATACTGTTCCAGATCCGTATCCAGATAAAGCCCATTGCCTAGATTATCAAAGAATTCTGCTTTATGAAATCTTGTATCATTGTCTCTTCTGATTTTCACAGCAGAAGAGTTGAGTCCTAAGAATCTAAATGCTCCGGAAAGTGGATCTTCTGTAGGTGATAGTTGGTACAAGCCACGATCTACCATCTTTGAAACCACTATGTTCACTTCATCAAATTGCCTAGCTTTACAAAACCCAGCTAAAAGAACCCTGAAAGTAGATAATTGGGGCTCCACCTCCTGATCATCCATTTCTAGAAGAATATCTCGGTAGTGCTTCCACATACCCTCCTTGAAAAGCCCACTGAGAATAGCATCATAGGAATATATATGAGGCTTTAGATTTATTGAAAGGATCTCTGAGAGATAAAAGAAGGCATCCTTCAGTTTTCCTTCACGACAAGCCCATCCAATCAAAATCCCAAATGTTATTTCATTCATAGAAAAACCCAATTGATCTAACTTCAGCACATATGAGTTCCCACTCACAAAACCAAATTGTCCACATACAGAATGTATGAGCTTATTGACCACAGTTGCATCAGGTTTGCAACTAATGTCGACAAAGAAACTCAGCAGATCATCATAATCTCTTTTACCACAATAACCAGAAGCAACAGAATTGAGGACTAGATGATTAGGTTCAATTCCAAAATCCAGGGCCTTCTTAACCAGATTCCTGGCATCCTGAACTTTTGCAGCGGCACATAAAAGTCTAATAACACCCTCATAAATGCCCCCTTCAGATACACTCCTTCCTAAGCCAATGTCTACAGCATCAGTATAAATTTGAAATGCCAATTGTGTTTCATTTATTTGAATCAAGAAATCGAGGAGAACTCGATAACATGACATTGATGGGGATAAACCATGCATCCTCATTCGATCATAACATGTAATAGCTTTCTCTAATCGATGATCACACACAAACACTTCAATTAGATTACTGTAAATCTCATGATTATCCAAGAAAGTTCCTTGGCTATCCAACAATGAAACCAAGCACTCAACTTCCTTAAACAACCCGGCACGGACAAGCATTGAGGCAATGATCTCAGAGGCCTTAGGGAGATGCTTAAAATTACTACTTTGCTCACTAGTCCACCAATAAATTCCCCATAATGATTCAATCTTTTTAACCTCAACCTCAAAATTTCCACTATCATTTTGAAAACCCAGTAAAATTTCAAGAACATCATGAGGATTCAACACAGTAACTCTCCAAAACCTACGAGCAGTTGCAGGGGAGATCTCAGATAGCCTAAAAAGGCAATCTTTAATAAAGGGGTTATGCAAAATCTTACCTTTATTACTCAACAAGCTTAAAGAACCAGAATTTACAGATTTTTCAACACCAGAGAAAATAGCTGAAGATAAATCTTGGCTAATATATGTTGCTTTTGTAGTATGTTGCTGAAACTCTTGAACTCTTATTGGAAAAGAAGAAAGCTGAAAGAGAAGTGAAGCAACCTGTTTGATGTGAGTTTTGTGTTTTCGGAATCCACGGAGAGGTTGAAGCATTCGACCGCCGGGATGTGTCGGAGTTACAGGGATGACACTCCCCTAGTTCTGGTCCTGGTCCTGATCTAGGGACTGGTCATTGGGCTACTTTTCATGTATAAATTTTGGGCTTCAGAAAAAAGATTATGGGCTGTGAATGGTCAACGTCAAAATTTCACCAGCCTCCCTTCTGGGCCCCTCTCAAGCCTTGTAACTCATTTGGGTTAGCCGATTAAATGATGAAAAAGCATTTTTAGGTATTGAATAATTGATTTCATAAATAAACGGTGTGTTTAAATATCATATTGAGTTGATGGTGCGATTATCAGCTTAAGCAGTTAAGCTGGTTTGATCTATTTATAAGCTTACCCAAACACCTTTTAATTCTTAGTATTTCCCGGGGAGATTTGAGTTTGTTGTCCATTACAAATATTATTTTAATATATAATCATTTTCATATGAGATCAGTAAAAAATAACACAAGAAAAAATAAACTGTTAGAGATCTTTATAAGATCATCTTCTTCCATTCAAAATGTGAGTGAACATAGGAAATAATTTTTTCGTGTTGGTAGGTTGACTCGTCATAAAAATAGTCATTTTGAACTAGCTTGGGATTGAGAATATAGTAGTAGTGGCAAGTATTTAGATGATTAACTAGTATCATTAACAAAATTCCGCAATGAGAAGTAATAATTCATTCATATTCATATGATATTTTTTCCTTAGTAGAAAAATAATTATACTGTGGTATTTTAGGAACTTAATTTTAAATTTGGTTACCAATCCAAACGTCTTGCTGACGGATGAAAAAGAAAAATTAGAAAACATTGCATAAATGCGGTACAAAGCTTCTGGACAAACTCTAAATGAGAAATTGCTCTTGAATTCACTTAGTCATAAAGACAACTTTGTGTAAATGAAACTGAAATGATGAATAAACTTTTAAAGAGCATTCAAGTTCTATAAAATCTATTTGTAGTTTCTGGACCACTAAAGGTTTCAACTCAACAATTCGTAAACTGTAAGCAATGGCAGCATCATCTTCTTTTCCCAAAGGTTTCGCCATGGTTGTGTTCGTGTTAACAGCCAATGTGGCGTTCGCGGCTTCTGCCCACATTACTGAGCAACACTCAGAACATACCTCCAAACACCATAGTCATCAACCTAAGTCTTCTTCTCATGTTACTAAACAACACTGGGGATATACCTTACCCCCGAGTTATCAACCCAAGGCTTCTTCACCTAGTGCTGACCAACACGCAAGAAACGCCTCAGAACCCCCGAGTCATCAGCCCGATGAAGAGTCTTCAGAACGTCAAAGGTTCTTGGAAGAATGCGCGAGAAAGATGAATGAGAAATGCGCCAAAGAGATTGTCATGGCCGTGTTTGAGGATAAAAAGGTGAGTCGAAAATGCTGCATCAAGTTAGTAAACATGGGAAACAAATGCCACCATGAAATGATCAAGAGGCTAAAGAAGGTACATCTACATCACCTAAAGCCAAAGAAAATCAAGTCCAAGAGCGAAAAGGTTTACAAAAGATGTCAAAAGATTGCTAAAAAGCATCGTTTATCCCCGGCATCTTGATCGGCTGATTTCTTTCAAAAACACTAGCTCTTGAGCAAATTCAATCAACAACACAGATGAGAAGATCCCTTTAGTATTTACCCAATGGCTAGAAATAAAAAGAACTAACTTATACATGTTTTTTCATCTCTAAGACATGTTTGGTATTATTTATATCCTGATGCAACTAAATCCATCACTGTGCTACTTGAGTCCTTTCTTGCAAAAAATCATAGTCTTTAAAATTGTTCTTATTGCATACTTTTTAACAACAACTCCCGAGCCATCTAAAACAATCTCTCTTATCTTTTCTTTTAACGGAATTACATTTTACACCCTCTTTTGTGGGGAGGCGGGCCGTGAAGTGCACAAATACCCACTATTGGGGCGATTGTAAAGCTGAAATACTTTTGCAAATTTACCACTTTGGGCACAACTTCAAACTTACAAAAACTGAAATTGCAAAGTTCGTCTCGGGGGTGTCTGGAGTTTGGCAAACTTCATGTATTTTCGCCTTATAGTATGGCCTTGTCAAGTCCAAACTTCAGATAATTTTGATTGAAGCTTAGCTGGCTTGCCAAGGCCAACTTAGTCAAACTTCGGATATTTTTCTACTGAATTGGTACTTGACACAAGCCAAACTTTAGACATTTAAGTTGCTTGCTTATTCTTCTCCTTCATCTTCTCATCCTCATCAGAATCTGAATATTCTCCGCTCTCTCCTTAGCACTGTGCTTACTTTGCTTGTGCAATTTATTCTTGTAACTTCGAGGCATAACTGTAATTATTATAATAATTGAGCCTATTTGTTTTATTCAAAACCCAGAACTATTAAAGCACCAATATGATATTTACATGGAATCAGTTAACTCGCCGCTGCTAGAGATCCAATTCGAAAATGACAATCGCCATCGATGACAGTTCAATCAACAATCACCATCGATGACAGTTAAATCGCCGAAAATTTCACAAATTTGTAGAAACTGTTCTCTACAGAAAAAGAGAGTATATATAGAGTGAAAGTTTATGCAGAGGGACATTGTTTAATCTGCTCGTGAACTTTGAGGCAAAGCTGTAAAATTCCCCACTCTTTTCAAATGGACACCAATGGTCAGGTTCGAGCCAATTGCAGGAAGATTTACTAACCGAAATAGGAGGAGAAAATCAGCCTCTTTCTGAAGTACGTTAATATTGGGTACACGTCAAATAATTTCCAAAAAAAACTGGATATAGGTTAAGTGTCTGTGCCCAAATAGCACGCCGTGAAATTTTTATTCTTTTCTCGCAAGTAAGAAGAGCATGTACAACAGACACATTAAGCACCCATTTGGACATAAATTTTGATTACTTTTGAAGCAAAAAAAAATTCTGAAAACATTATTTATTCATAAAATTTGTTCAGATTTTGAAAAGAAAAATTTTTAAAAATTCAAATTCCCAAAAACTAGTCTAAATCAATTTTTGGGCAAAACTTCCACTCACAAAAATTCAGTTTGCCTTCAAAATAAAATACATATCGAAACATAACTTCAAAAGACACTAGCTAAGACAGATTTAATTTGCATCATTTTCTAAATTATTATCAGCCAAGCTTAAGGAGATCGCAATTTAAATATCATTGACGGAATACTATGATTTTCAGTTGTTGAATACTCCCTTCCACATCTCATTCTTCAGTAACCAACGTGTAGGTAATCAACATTTACGCATTACGTCTATCTTCGAAAATGAAGAAATAACTTGCCTAACCACGGAGGTTTAACTTCTGACGTAGATAATGCGCTGTAATTAGATACTGTGTCATTTGGCCTCTAGCGGAAACAAAAACTCCGAATCTTAGGCAAAATATTACCATCCAAAAGGTTGTATTACAAATACGGATACCTAATGAATACATCAAACATATCAAAATATTAAAAAAAAACATCTACCACCCTAAGAAACAACTGGATCATATGAGGGGTAATTTTACCGCACCTGTTGTAATTCCAGTCAATAATCAAGCAAGTCGACTGTCTAGAACAAGTTCCAACTGTGATGTCCACCAGGGGGATTTTAAAGAACTGCGTGTGGTGGTGGTGGTTTTTTTTGTTGGAGTGTGTGTGGTGGGTTTTTTTGTGTGTTTTTGTTGTTGTTGTTGTGGGTGGGGTGGGGGTGGGGGGGGGGGGGGCAAGGGGAAGGAAGAAAGATAACACATGACAAATTATATAGAACTTCTATATTCTATGCAATAGGAGAGCAACTTCTAATTCGCATGATTAGTTGTAGGATCAATCTCCTACTAAAGCCTCAACTTGGTACAACTACTTGTATGAGATCAACCCAACTCAGGATCGATTTTCACACCCCATGATCGATTGTCTTTGTAAACAAGTATCCTCTCATATCATTCAACCACCCTTCTTCAAGACATAGCCAACCCTCCAACTCAACCCCCACCACTCTCAAGAAGGACAAACAATGGAGCATTGCATGATAGGAGCAATAATAAAGGCATCAGCAAATGAAGCATACTAACTGTGTCCAAAAACAGTATGAAAGAGAACAAAGAAGAGATGGTTTAACTTCAGATGGGAGCAGACACTTTTGAAACAACATTATAGTCAAACAAATGCAGAGAAAATATGAGTACCTACTTTTGCATACATGAGTAAATTCCACCAAATATGCTGATTCATTGCGCAATAATATCAGCACTTGCACATAAATCATATAACAAAAGTAAGCATCCAATAAAAAGAATATTGAGACTTACCATAAGATATATACCTGCTTCAGTTAATTCCAACCAGTACTCCCAAGAGCTATCAGATTCCACATTGATTGACAGTGAATATCACTGCGTTTTGGCATTACTGATACATATAGCACTACTAATCACAGCAATGAAGATCCAGTGTCTACAGAGAACTGCAGGCACCCATGTAGCTTAAGCTGTATGCACATTCCATAGCCACGACATCCTCTTCAGAAGAGCAATCTACTTTTAGCAAGATACTTTTGCCAATAAAATGACAAGGACACATAGGAAATCATGATTGAATATTATCGCAGATAATGAAGAAATATGCAGGCTTTCTAGTAACGTAGCAATACTTTTGAAGATATTGTGAAGGGGCTCATTTCGCAACATTGCATCATAATCAAAACTAGAACAACACACAGAAATCTCCACCAGGTCTAGCATCTGCAGCATCAAATATGAAAATCCAACTAACAGTAGATTCATACAAATAACAATAAACTGAAAACAAGACAACAGGACACATGGCCGAGATTTGACAGTGAAATTCATCTATAGTAGACTACAAATGGGAAGAAAGGATGAGGCCGCAGGCTACACAGGTTCTTGGAAGCACAAGAGTTTGATCTCGGAAATATATGGTGTCAGGTCTTGGCAAATTTTGATAGTAGGTAAGATCTTCGGACATGGTCCTCCTAAGGAAAACATCAAGGTAGGCAATGGATTTCGATATCTGCATTCATCTGGTCATCTGGTTTAGGCATGAGGCTTCATCAAAGGTGACAGTAGGCTGGCTTCAGGCTTCAGATATCTCGGCTGTTTGTAGCGAGGGAAAGGAAACAAAGGGAAAAGAATATCATTAGTTTCATAATTGGAAGATAGGTTAGGTCATCATACCAAACTGTGTATTACTTTGTATGAGCCGGGCTAGGTATATAAAACCAGCTACTCAAATTAAAAATTCAATGCAATAGAGCCAAAATTCATGGGCTACCTGTGGTCCTGTTACAAGCTCTAATAACCATAACTTTTTCTCCGGGAGGCAGAGTTTTGCCTTGATGACCTGGTAACATAAACTTAACATAATGAATAAGAATTGCAGAAGCAACTTTGAATTCTTTAGAGCAGTTCAGAGTAGACGAGCTAAATAAGAAATCCTCTGCAAGAAAGGGCAGAACAAACTCACCAACCACAAGTCCTAACCACAATGACATTAGGTCAGACGTAAACATGCAAGATCCAAATATATGGTCAAAAGATTTAGCTTCTTGAAAAGCATACAATTCAAGAAATAATGAAACTACGATCTCGTGCTTGTTTTTCTTTCAAGAAAACCTAGAGGCAGCATGATACCAGTATCACCATTACATAGGAAACCAAACCTACTCAACACTGGCGAAGGGAAGGCAAGAAGAACTCACCCAGATCCACTGGAACGCCCATGGGAATATCCTTCTTTTGGATAAGCAGGGGAATATCCTTCTTTCGGATAAGCAGGGGAATATCCTTCATATGCCCCATACCCTAAACTACTACTACTCTGCAAATGGAATTAGAAATTAATTAACAAAAGCTGCTCCGCAAAAGTAGTAGAAAGCTAGCCGAAAGAAACAAATGACAGAACTTCTGGAGAACACTGCAACTCCCAAAAACTCCTTTGCACAAATCAATGAAACAAAGTTTTACCTGGAGAGTACCATAACTTCCAAAACCATCAGCATGTGGAAGATCACTAGTACCACCATACCCAGTTGAGTAGGAATGTTCTCGTGCATGTCTCCTAGCATCTCTGTTTTCATATTTCAAAGTATCTGAATCCGTTGACATGGGGAGGTAGGGAAGAACTTGCACAAAGGCAGACATGGGCCCCTCTTTTTCAAAAAGATTTGCCCTTAAACGTGAAGTTACTTGTACGAGTGCATCCTTTGCCACATCAAGATCTCCTGATATCTGATGAATGTTGGAAGTATATAACTAGGTTCAGTTAAGAAAAATGAAAAGCAATCTGGTCCTTAGAGTAAGTTATTCAAAGCAAAATAACAAGTATAAAGATAGAAGCTCCTAAATAAATTACAGAAAACGAGGAGAATAAGTATAATAATAATATAGACAGGAATAATAAGAAAGAAAAGGAACTACTAGAAGAAAAAAATTGTTTGCATCAGCATCCTTAGCTTTTCACATTGGCATGATCTTTCCGCCTCTTTTTTTCTCTTTTTGGAGGTTTAATTTTGTGAAACAGCAGGTACAACACAGCAGTGGGAAAAACAAACAGGGGAAAAGACACATCCTCTGAAACAATAGTTCCATTCATGCCAGACCCCTTTCCCCAAAACAATTCATGAACATAAATGGATCAAAGGCAATCTATGGCTATCAAAGATGTCCAACATGCACATCAAAAGCCCATCATTTTTTTTGGTGATGATCAAAGACGCCTCATTCATATTGTATATTCATACTCCAGTAGCTGGTTTTACAAGAGGGGAAATCACTGACCTTTTTTCCTTTTAATCAGTGGGGGATATCCTTACATATTCAAAATACCCAATTAGTATTAACAATGAATAATTACCTGTACCATCTCCTCATCTTCAGCTGCAACCTTCGGAAGGTCTTCCTTCGAGAGAATACGAATATTAGCTTTCGTGATTTTCCTCATCTCATTTATTATGGATCCTCCTTTCCCAATAAGACAGCCAATTCGGGATGCTGGAACCAGCAACCTTGTGGTGTATGATATAATACCTGAATCCCGTTCCACTTCCTCACGGCACCTTGGTTGCAAGCGCAATGCTGCTTCAATTGTGGGAGAATATGTGTCCTCAAAAAACTAGACAAAGCATAAAAATACATCTTTACTAAGTGGACAAAGATCCTCAAGTTGCATATTCTGACGAACATCCATTTAAATAGAAAACATTTACCTCTTTTGCAGAAATAGAAATCACACAATTGTCACCTTCAGTATTAGAACTATTAACCTTGATCACTGCACCAGATTCTTGTCTAATTTGGTTTATTATGACACCACCTTTGCCAATAACACCTCCAATATTTGCAGATGGACACACTAAACGAAGAGAAAATTCCTTTGAAGATGATTCATCCCTTGGAGCTGAGTAGAAAGTCCTCGACCAGTCACCACTCTCCCCTTTATAACCCCCATACGGCCCCACTAGTGGAGCTATTCCCACAATTGGAGCACCACCAGCAGGAGCTATAAGTGAACTGCTCGATGAGTAGACATTTGGTGCATCGGAGGCTAGCATGTGTTGAGAACGGGATGGATTATTGTGAAGACGAGTTGCAATTTCATAGAGAGCCTTCCTCACTACAGCAACTTCACCAGATATCTAACACCAAGTAACCAACAACCAGATGAGTAGTGACATTATTTCAGCTAAACTTATTTTTAAATTCCCATGGCTAAGAGCAGTAGGATAAAAAATTGAGTCCCAGCATGATCAACAGACGATTACTAAGAAAATTGGCCATACATTTATAACTAAAGAAACTGAGCCATCCAAATGTATGTCTGTGTAACAATGCAACTTGGGCAGTCATAAATAAATTTCAAGAGGTGGAGCGAAACAGAAGTGCAGTATGATTAATCCCTTTGTATATTTATAAATCAGACAGTCAACCAAGTTGTAAACAAGAAGAAGATCCCCAAAGTAAGTAGGCTGAAATGTGATAGCCAGCAAGAAGCATGAAGAATGAGCACCTAATCAAACTTACTAACCAAGAAAAAATTTTGATATAACATTGCGAGTTCGCAGGTACAGAGGCAACACAAGTGGAGAGATGGAAGGTGATCGCATTACCTGCACAAGTTCATCTGAGCTCAATGCACATGCAGGCAAATGCTTATCTTTCAAAATACGAATCTGCGCACCAGTTTCACTCCGAATGTCCTGAACTATCTGTCCCCCTTTTCCGATAATACATCCAACCTGATCTGAAGGTACTAGAAGCTTAACAGTAACCTGTGGTGCTTCCTCAGAGTCCTCGTCCATAGTGTCGTCATTAACAATTTTATCATATACTCTGAATAGGGCATCCTGAGATGGACAAACACGATCTTCAGTGCCATCAAACTCATTTGTTTCTTCACTTGAGCTGTAGATGGTGACAACGCGTTCATCACAGTCAGGTACTGTCTCTCCAATTCTGATTTTTGATTTAGTGTCCACCCTTAATTGTTTAACAATTTCCCCTCCTTTACCTATGATACTGCCAATCTTCTTTATTGGGCACAAGTACCGGTATACTGTATCATCCGGGCCAATAGAGAAAGGATCCTTATCGTTTCTAGTACTTCTCCTTTTATTTCCCCCATTTTCACTGTAGTCTGACTGAGAATGAGACCGCTTCCCATAGCTATCCCGCCGACCAGCCATTACAAAATATGGACAAAACACTGTTTATCATTGAAAAATTGCAACAGAAGTCATAAATCCATAAAGAGTAAATCCAATTACTAAAACTTGTAACAATTCAGATAGAAATTAGTCTCACATCAGCACAAGTACCCATAACCTTGTCCCAACCCAACCTAAGAAACAAGAATAGGTGAAAGAAACAAAAATTAAAAGCTTGGAGATACAATTAAGCTGCTTAT
Organism: Nicotiana attenuata; assembly: GCF_001879085.1. Classification (NCBI taxonomy): domain Eukaryota; kingdom Viridiplantae; phylum Streptophyta; class Magnoliopsida; order Solanales; family Solanaceae; genus Nicotiana; species Nicotiana attenuata. The sequence goes on from NC_031990.1 coordinate 45,449,133, forward strand.
CGGAAAAATATAGGTTCAGTCAACTTTCATTTAGTTTCATGCCAATTGCCATATTACCTCAAATACTCAACATGTTACCCTGATACAATACAACATGCTCGATAAAACATTCTACATCAGCAGGATTTCCTAGAGATTCTGATAGCAACAAAACATTAAACTTGGATGCATGTGACAACAGTCCCTGGTAGACTAAACACTATTCCTCACGGAACCATAAAGACACGCAAGCAAATATTACATGGTGTCTGAGCCTATACACAAGTGACCAATTCATGAACTTTCAAAAGCACTGTCAATTCTAGAAATTTCTTTTTTCTTTAATTATTAATTGTGTTAAAGACAAACACACATAATACACTTATCAAACTACATTAAAGAACAAAGAGCACAGATCCGCCAAGAAACATAGATCTGAAAATCAGAGATTTATGGAACTACAATAACTACACCTCAATCCTAAATAGTTAGAGTCAGATCCGAGTATCCTTCTGGAGATCCATTCATATCAATAAGAGATGTAATAGCCTAACAGTACAAGAGAAAAGGAAAAGCGAAATTTGCATAATAACATAGAGAACATAACTGATAATACCTCGGGAGTAAACTGCTAAGGGATACGAATCTAGCGAACAGAAGGTAGCGATTACTGTGTGTGTCTTTCTGTGGGTGTGCGTTGATAAATATCTAGGGTTTTTGACCCCGCCTCGTCGTGCTGCAGTAAGGCCTTCTATTTTTATCCAACGGGCCACGTACACTGCTGTGTGTTGTTTATCTGCTGGATTTTTCCTCCTTTTCTTTCGAAATATTAGTTTTATTTTGTTTTCCGCAAAATAAAATAAAAGGGTGCTTGTCTTGGAAAAGAAAATGAGTAATAATTCAAAGATTGTTTTTTCCTTTTGAGGTTTTTTTTTTTTTTTGGGTCCGCTAAAGAGCTTTATATTAATTAAGTAGGAACATTACAAGGAGCTAATAGCACATTAGTACAAAAAGAGTGATCCAACGATTGGCCCTGTAAAGGGTCATTTCCTAAGTCTGCTGGATTATAGATTATGTCAGAATCATTGCAAGGTTTTACAAAACGCTTATAGATAGTTCCTTGCTGATCAGCTAGTAGTTGTTGTAGCAAAAAGTCTAGCGGATGAGTGAAAGTAGTGGTGGTATCCCGAGCTTGGATAGCAGAGCCTTGTTTAGCTAACAAATGTGTTGCGTAGTTTTGCTCCCTGAATGTGTGTTTGATGAGCGGATTACCCAGCTGCTGGAGTAAGTACCTGCATTCCAATAGAGAGGATGAGTAATGGAGATTATCATTTTTAAGCATTGTTATTACCTCGGTTGAGTCCACATTTATTTCCAATGGTTTGAGGTGATGTTGTTTTGCAAGTTGTAAACCCTGTAATAAGGCTTTTAATTCCATGCATGTGGAATTGCCTGTGAGGATGATCCCATATAACCAAGTAGGCAATGTCCATCAGAATTTCGGAAAATGCCTCCCAGACCATTGATAGTAGGGTTAGCTTTGGCCGCACCATCTGTGTTTAGCTTTATAGTGCCTACTGCCGGTGGATGCCATTTTATATACATAGGAGTAGCTACATGCTTTGACCGTTGATCTATCCGTTGTGTATTGATAAGGAAGTGAAACTCCACTGCTTGAGCGATTAAGTTCTTAGTAGAGGGAGGTGGTTTTGTATTGGGACTACTAAAAATTAAATGGTTCCTTAACTTCCAAATATGCCATGCAATATACGGAATGAAAGTGGTTGGAGGTACATTACAGTTTAAGGCATTTGCATGATGTATTATATAATGGATTGCTTGAATGGGAGTAAGCGAGTGGGAGTGGCAGTGTTGAACGTGGGTTGTTAATCCTAGGTGAGCCCATATAGCAGTGGTGCGCGGGCATTTGAAAAGAAGATGGTAATTATTTTCAATATGGTGCTAGCATAAGGTGCAGAGATTAGTCGAGGTAATATTTATATGGTAGAGGTATGAAGCAGTAGGTAGACGTTGATGAGAAACTAACCACAGGAAGTATATTATCTTTGGAGGTAGATGGAGTTTCCAGAGCCAGTGGTGTGGGAATGGTGGAGCTGGTAATTGGAGAGAAGAGTAGAGAGACTTTACTGAGAACTTACCATTAGAGGTAAGTCCCCAGATGATTTTATCCGTGGCTTGAGGGGTAGTTAAAGAGGGAACGAAAATTTGAGCTATTTGAGAAGCTATATTCTCAAGAATGGGAAATGTTAAGGAAGAGGTATCAATTGTATTGTGGGAAATATACTGACTAAGTGTGGCTTGGGTCTCTTGGGGTGAGAGTGGACCATGTATTAGCTGACGAAGAGTTATATTAGGTTCTATCCATGGCTCGTGCCACATATTGATTGTATGACCCCCAGCAATATGCCAAACAATTCCGATTTGGCAGAGGTTCCAGCCCATTAAAATATTTTTCCAGGTGGGGGAGCCTTGAGTACCGGATTTCCGGTGTGAATAAAGGTGACGGAGAACGGAAGCCCATAGGGAATTAGTATTGTGAAAAAATCTCCATGCCAGATTTCCTAGTAGGGAATTGTTCTTAGTAGTTAAATTGTGGATGCCTAGACCACCTTGTTGCTTAGTTCTTTGTACTACCTCCCAGTTTACTAAGTGGATTCTTTTTTTACGGTCCGTAATTCCCCAAAGAAAGTTTCATTGGTATCGGTTCATTTTAGAGATGACTTCGCTTGGGATTTTAATGAATTGCATAACATGATTTGGTAAGGTGTTTAGTGTAGAATTAATAAGAGTAGTGCGTCCCGCAATGGAAAGGAATTGAGATTTCCATCCTGATAATCTAGTTTTAAAGTTATAAAGGATATATTGGAAGTCATGTGCCATGGGTCTCTTTACAAATAAGGGAAATCCAAGGTATTTACCAAAGGCGGAACCTTCCTTCATGTTAAAAGACGAGAGGGCAAAGTGTCTGTCTGAAGGGGAAGTATTTTGCAAAAAATAAATTTTTTAATTTCAGGAAATTAATACTCTGGCCTGACCTCTGAGTGAAACTTGTGAGTGTGTCTATTATGGAGTGCACAGAGGAGGTGGTGATGAGGGATGTGAAAGTGATATCATCCGCAAAAAATAGATGAGGTATTAGAGGCCCTCTAGGTGAGAGTTTAATAGGTTTCCATTGTTGGTAATCCACCGGTTGGTGTATTTGTCTAGAGAGACGTTCGAGACATAAAATGAAAATATATGGAGATAGTGGGTCGCCTTGTCTAATACCCCTAGTGGGTTGGAAATAAGGAGAGGGGTGTCCATTGATAAGGATTGAGATGGAAGTGGTGGTGATGCACGACATAATGAGTTTTATTAAGTTAGAGGGGAAATTAAAGAAGTGCAAGGTTTCTTTAATGAATGCCCATTCCATTTTATCAAACGCTTTTTCAAGATCTAATTTTATTAAAAAGTTGGCAATTTTGCCTTTCTTCTTCCTAAATTTGTGGAGGATTTCTTGAACGATGATAGCGTTATCAGCAGCCCGACGTCCTTTTAGAAAGGAAGATTGTTCAGGACTAATTAATTTATTAATGAGAGGTTTGATACGACGCACGATTATTTTAGTTATTAATTTATATATGGTATTGCAAAGCCCAATTGGGCGATATTGAGTAATCATAGAGGGGTTCTTGATTTTTGGTATGAGACAAAGATATGTGGTATTTGCCTGATTTGGTATTGTGCCAGAAAGGAACACCTCGTTACAAAAGGAGACGACTGAAGTGGATATTTGGGGCCAAAATTGTTGGTAAAAATAAGGGTGAAGGCCATCCGGCCCCGGGGCCTTCAAAGGTTTGAAGGATTGGAGTGTTTGGTATATTTCTTTAATAGAAGGAAATCTGGATAAGGAGAGGTTGTCATTGGGAGTTAGAGTGTGATTATCAGGGCTCATGATTTGACGAGGGTATTGAGAATGGGTAGTGGTAAATAAGGATTCATAGTAATTAGTGATGAGGGAATCCACTTGTGGTTGCTCCGTGACCCAATTTCCTCCTAAATCTTTAAGAGCGGTGATTGTATTACGTCTCCTTCTATGAAGTGTAGTGATGTGAAAAAAACTTCGTATTAGCATCACCCTGCTGTAGCCAATCTATCCGAGATTTGAGTTTTCAAAACTCATCTTCTAATCTTAACAGGTGATTATATTCTTCTATTAGGTCGTGTTCCAGTAATTGGAGGAAGTGGCTAGTAGTGTATTTGGTGGAAGATTGAATACCATTTAATCGAGCTAGGATTATTTTTTGTTTTTTAAAAATGTTGCCAAAGGTATGTTGATTCCATTGTTGTACATCATCAGTAAAGGTTTCTATAGCATTAAGGAGGGTTTGATTGGGGCTCCAATTTTTATTAATAAGGTGAATAAAGGAAGGGTGGGATGCCCAAATGGTTTCGAATCGAAATATCTTTTGACGTCTAAAATTATGCCTTAAGGTGAGAAGTAGAGGACAATGGTCGGAATGAGTTCGGGGGAGGTGTTGGACTGTAGCCTTAGGAAATAGAGTAAGCCACTCATAATTACTAACAAATCTATCTAATCTTTCAAGTATTCGATTAGCAAAATTACGTTTATTAGTCCAGGTAAATCGACTACCTCTAAATCCTAAATCAAGTAGGTGACAGTAGTCTAGACATTTAATAAAATTATCACATCTAGAGTTATTGAGGGGGTTACCACCATACTTTTCATTAGCACGAGTTACATCGTTAAAGTCCCCCCAATCAACCAAGGCAGATTTGTATGATCATGCAAGTGTCTTAACTGATCCCATAATTCATTTTGTGCATGTATATTATTTTTTGCGTAAATAACAGAAAAAAGCCAGCGTTGAGTATTAGGTAATACCCGGATGATGGAATGAATTGCCTGTGAAGATACCTCAATTTGGTCAAGGTGTAGCAAGTCGCCTTGCCATAATAATGCAATTCCGCCAGAATAGCCTTGAGCAGGAGCCTCAGCAAGATGAGTGAAGCCAAATTCATCCTTCAAGTGATCATGGCACTGAACATGAGTCTCGAGTAGAGCAACTAGGGCTGGCTGGTGATAGTTGAGAAGAGACCTAAAATTCCGTTTAAAATCTTGTGACTGAGCTCCCCAGCAATTCCAAATGATGAACTGCATTTGATTAATGCGAGGGGGAGATGGAGGGGGAGCCCGCTGGGTCTCCATGGTAGTCGAGGTCATTACTTGCAACGAGGGTATCAGTACTACCCCGTATTTTCCCACTTCTGGGTTGTTTGTCGGACGGATGTTAAACGAGCAGCTTTGAAGTTCCTTGGGACACATTATAATCATTTTTCTTGCATAATGTTCTTTTAGGTCGTAGTGTTTGTTGTTGTTGAGAAAGCACAGAATGGGTCTCGTTTCCCTGTTCTCCACCATGTCTGCTCCCACCTCTAGTTGAGCAATTTCTTCTAGTCCGTAGAGAGGGTTTTGTTGGTGGCGTATCGGAGTTGGTTGATAAGGGGTTTCCTGAGCTTATAGGGTGAGGGGATGTATAGTGATGCCCTGGGTTGTATCCATGGCACTAATGAGTTTGCTGGCAGTTGAGTGGGGTAGAATGGAAGCTCCATTGAGGCAGTTTGATTGTGGTACATCGGGGGCAACGGGGTGTGAGTTTGAACGTGTTGCATGGAGGAGGGAGGGTGCATCGCCCATAGATATTGGTTGTACAACTCCACTCCCATCCTCATGCCCTCTGTAACTATTTGGGCAATGTCTGCCGGATTCTGTAGCACTAGTATCACCTCCTGACCTTCGACTTCCATCATGAAGGTCAATGCATGGTCTTGTAGGCTCATCTCGAGCCAGGAGTTTGGGTAAGCTTGCATGGGAGGGTATTGTGTGATGAATAGTGGTGGTAGATGTGGGGTGGGTTGGTTCCAGTTGTTGCTTGGTGGATTCATGGTGAGGGGATGTCTGTGAAGTGGTGAGGATGAGTGAGCTCGGGTTCTTCTGTGTTGATGGTTTAGTCCCATTAGGTTCATGTTGATTAATTATAACATTAGTTAAGTTGGGGTCGTTGCATAAGATAGTGGTATTAGAAGTAGTAGGGGGTATTAATGGATTTTCTTCAGTGAAGGAATTTATGGGAGTGGCCAGATGGAACGGTGGATTTGAAAGGTGAAATGATGATTCTTGCATGGGTGGGTTATTGGGTTCGAGAGGGGGTGTCTGGGCTAACGAAGAAGTGGGTCGTAATTGGTTTGGGCTTGGGGTGGTAGGTTTCCTAGGGCCATCATGATGGGGGTCTGTAATGAGCATGGCAGACGTAATTGGGGTTTGGGAATGCTGAGAGGTTGAGGTGGCAGCTACGTGTAAAGGCGAAGCCACGTGGGATTGGGAGGCAATTAATGGAGTAGACGTGGAGGAAGGTGCGTCTGATTGGTGGATAAGTTGTGTAGTCGGTGTAGTGGTGGAAAATTGGGCCAGGCCAATTGCATGGGTAGAGAGTGCGGTGCTGGTATTACTGGGCTTAGAGAGAGATTGTGTTGGGCCAGGGTCCGAAGGGGAAGGGTCCGATGAAGAATTGGGTGTGGTTTCCTCCGTATTTTCATTAAGTAATTGTAGCAATTCCTTAGTAAAAAACTTCCCAGGGGCCGATTTGTCAATTTTTTTAGAGGGGGGAATCGGGGATGGGAGTGGGGAATTAGAAGACGTACCTGTGTTGTCCATGTAGCGGAGATGGTGCGATCCTGTTGGCTCGTCTGTGCTGGTAGGAACAAGGTGTTGTATGGTGTGAGTAGGGCTTGTTGGAGAGGTTTTTTTACCTCTTAATGGGCTAGTATTCTTACGTCTGGCTTGGAATGATACAGTTTGCCATTCACTACTAATGGCATTTGGTGTAGGACAAGGCAGGTGTGGATGTTTGGGTGAACTTGAGGAAGAAGGTTGGGAAGGATTTGTAGTGGAAAGTGAGTAGGTACAAAGAGTCTTCGTATGGCCAAATCTTCCACAATAGGTGCAGAGCATGGATAGTCCTTCGTACAGGATTTGTTGTCTATGATTTCCAATAAATACATGGGACTTCACTGGTTGTTCAATAGGCACCTCAATGCAGATGCGAGCATAACGACCTCGCGTGGTGGCAGACATGCATGTGTCGATTTTTAATAATGTGCCTATCTTTTAACCAACTCTTTGCAAGATTTCAAAGTCATAGAACTCTGTAGGCAACTCTGATAGACGAATCCAAACGGCTGAATACATGAGTTGAGCACTGGAAGCAATGAACTTAGGCTCCCATTTGCGAACGGATAAAAAGTGGTTGAAAATGAACCAAGGCCCCCCATGTAGAGCTTTCTGCATACTTTCTTCCTGTTGGAATTTTATGAGGAAAAAATCACAGCCTAGATCGATAGGAGAGACATCCTCAGTAGGCTGCCACAAGGCAGTGAGTTTGTTTTTTAGGATGTGGTGTCCTACTTGTCGACCAAACAGTTTCACTATGACTGAGTGTTTCCGAGGAGAGTATAGTCTAGACTTATCTGTGGAGGTAAGGGGAATGAGGCAATCGTAATGAAGGTCATTTGTTGTTTCATCGGTTAAATCTAGAGGTGATGGATGGTTTAGTGTTTAGGGATTGGTATGTGGAAGAAGCTGTTGGTTGAGGAGAGTTTCTTTGAATGCTTGGCTGTAGAGGGGTTATGTGGAGGAGAGTCGATATGCATATTACTAATGTCTGGTGGTTCTGGGGAATTGTGGGGAGGGGTGGAGGGGTGGTTCATGGTTGAAAATTGTTGTGAGAATAGAGAAGTTGAGTATAGGAGGAAGATGATTGTAGAGAGAAGGAGGAGCTTCTCTATCTAACCTGTGGCCTCCCTTTTTGAGTTAAATCAAAGCCAATAAAATTATTTCAATAATAGAAACATGAACTTTTAAATTTTATACTTATTAATACAAATAGCTTTCAATATTTATTATTTTGCTTATTTATATATTTATTTAAAATTTAAAAATTGTGATTTAGAGTACTTTTTACCTGGTTCTTAATTGTATGAATTTTACTATAAAGTGTTAAATTGATGTTCGAATTAAGATCGAAAACTAGAAGTTCTTTAAATCGATCTAATACTGCTAACTGTTTTAATATTTTTGAAACTGAGAAAATAACACTTTTGACTTTCCTCTTTTTAACAATAAGTTGTTTCTCTCCCTATTATTACACTTTAATCTTTTACGTAATTGTTCATCTCATGTTTTTCATATAAAATATGTAATAATTATATACTTATTTTTCTAATATCTGCTATCAATAATGAATGCATATACTTTGAGTGAAATATTTATAAAATAGTAATTATGCTTTAATTTAGTATCTTTTGTATACAATTAACTTCTCATAAACAATATTTCAAAAGCAATCTTTCAAATATTATGTGACTTCAAAAGATAATTTTAAACGACTTGTGCTGGCACTTGAAAAAACTATTCGTTTGACCCATTATGTTAAGAATTGCTAATTTAACGTAACGCGTTGCTTGGAGTAGAAGTAACATATTTCACGAGTATTTGCTAATTTACTAGTTAAGAAAGCATTTAAACGGGTCAATTTTAATACTTTTGCTTATCTATTAATTCCTTCACTAGTATTAGTAACCACGTGATGCACGAATAATTAAAAAGAACGATCTACACCATTCAGTTTAATTTGTTAGGGATAATACCTTTTTGATAACCAAAAATTAAAAATATTTTGAGACTCCGGTAAAAAAGTTATTCCATTTTCAGAGTCAATGTTCCATAAAAAATAAGGATGCTATACAATTTGCTTGATATGAATGTTTCACGAAAAATAATGATGTTATACAATTTGCTTGATATGAAGCATGTGCTTAAGGGAACATTATTGTAGCAAATGCTCATGGACATATTCTGGTGCATTTTCCAGAATTTGTCCTCTTTATTGAGGTTTATCATTACAAAAAGACATGGGTAAAAACTCAAGAATTTTTTGTCCGGGCGATAATTTTTTACGGAAATGAGAGACAACATATAGTGTATTAGTGATGAGATATTGAAAAAGACATGCCAGAATGATCCTTCGGGCTATTTCCTTGTGGAGGCATCCTGCTGCTGTAGATTATAATAAGCCAATACTTAATTGGCTTCAAGATTCTAGGAGTGATGCGCTGGAAAAATGGGAACCTATCACCTTTGGTGAACTGCCATAGAAACAAAAAGCCCTTTAGGCAGTAAATTTGGACCATAATTGCCCCATTTCAAGACCGCTAAAATGCAAGTAAGTCATTTTTGTGACTTAATATTTGACTTGGTGTTGAATATCTTTATTGTCACTAGGGGATAACTCTGCAAGCAGGTTTCAGTTCAGCTAGAGCACATATATATGCAAGCATGTTTTAGTTTCATACAGAATATTCAGATATCACTCACGACTTGATGCTGGAAATCCAGACACCACTCGTGACTCTACAAGCAGGTTTCAGTTTCACACATATATGCAAGTTTAAGCTAAAGCATGTATATGCAAGTTGGAAGTTTCACACAAAATAAATACTATCATCCAATTTATTACTGCTATTGTCACTATCTATGGCAAATAGGTTTCAATTTCTCTTTGTTTACTGTTTTCAGAAATATTTGTTCAGAGTTCAACTGCAGATTACATCTTTTTATGTTATACCACATTAAAATATGAACTAAAAATGATACCTAAGACCAAAGAATCAGAAGACAACAATAATACATAATAATTAAATAATAAATCATTTAATAATGTATTAAATTAAATTACAGAAAACTTCTTTATACATTACATTTCTAGCTTCATTTGTTATTTGTCCATCATTATCACAAACTAAAATTGTTAACCCTATTCTACTTGTCACCTGTGAAAGAGCAATATACAATTGTTCATGTGTAAACACTGATTTCTTCAAAAATAACCTCACATGAGACACTGACTGGCCTTGACTTTTATTAATTGTCTTGGAAAAAGATACCACAATTGAAAATTATCGTCGCTGGAATTTAAAAGGTACTCTCGCATCAAATAGAGTCAATGTCATTATTGGAATAAACACTTTTTCTCCAGCCATATTACCTGATAAAATATTGGCTTCAACAACCCGATTCCCAAGTCTCGTGATGATCAACCTTGTACCGTTGCATAATCTCGATGACTGATCTATATTTCTCAGTAACGTCACAGGAACACCAAAGTTTTATAGAGCGGTGGTTAGGTCGTCCATGATGTGTGGGGCTGAGTGTTGGCCAGTTAAGAACTCACATACCTAGAAGATGAAAGTAGTAGAAATGAGGATGTCGAGGTGGATGTGCGGGCCCACTAGGATGAATAGATTAGGAATGAAGATATTCGGGAGAAGGTGGTCGTGGCTCTATTGATGACAAGATGCGAGAAGCGAGGCTCAGATGGTTCGGGCACGTTCAGATGAGGAGCTTGGATGCCCCGGTAAGGTGGTGCGAGCGGTTGGCATTGGTGGGTAAGATGAGAGGTAGAGAGCGGCCTAAGAAGTATTGGGGAGAGGTGATCAGACGAGATATGGCAAGGCTTCAGATCTCTGAGGACATGGCACTCGATAGGAAGCTGTGGAGGCTGAGCATTAAGGTTATTGGTTAGGAGGTAGTTGAGTTTATTTAGTCTACCAGTGTGAGGCTAGGCTGATAGGAGACTAAAACACAACACCACCTCGTAAAGGTTGTGTTGAGTTTAGGATTTAGTCTTAGACTGCTAGTGGTCAGTGTTGTGTTTTCACTACTCTTCCATTTTCATAGTTTAGGGCCTTATTTATTGGTTATTATTTCTGCTTTTCATTTATTCACTGGTTTTTGTGATGACGTTATTATTTTCATGATTTTTTTATTGATGGTACTAATATATTATCTCTTTTCGTCTTTTCGTCTTCTTGAGCCGAGGGTCTATCGGAAATAGCCTCTTTACCCCATCAGGATAGAGGTAAGGTCTGCGTACACACTACCCTCTCCATACCCCATTTGTGAGACTATATTGGATCGTTGTTGTTGTTGTTGTTGTTGTTATTGTTATTGTTGTCACAGGAACACCAACCTTTAGAGTAATAGAGTCATTAGAACTCCAGAATATTTAATATTGTTTAGGAATTCCGGTGTATGTACTCCAAAGCTGTAAAAGCGTGATCAAACATACAAAATGTATTGGAACTCAAATATGTCTCCTCAGGATTGTGATTTAGTGAAACCATATATTCATTGATAGATTCCACCATGTCAAGAGTCGGAGCAAGAATTGCTCTTTGCTGGAGGTAATCTACGTTGTTGGAATGGTTAAAGAAATCAGGATAAGTACTTTCTATAATTGCATATATTGGATCATCACAATTATGTATGAGAAGATCATCAGGGATTCGGACATTTTCAATGCCATCAACAGAACTTCCAATTCTTTCATCACCAATTGCCAAAATGCAATCTGAAAATTCTTTTAACTCATCTATATGTGGCCCTAACTGATTTCCTTGCAATCTCATATTCTTTATTAGTTTTAATGTTTCACAGCGAGGCCATAAATATGAAGAGTTTAGAGCAGCATTAACAATATCTTGCCGATTACCTTTTGTAATGACTGGCAAAATTTGTCAGAAGTCATCTTCAAGAACAACGGTTTTACCTCCAAATGGTCGATCTACACCAGATGTGTATTCAAGTATAAGAATATCTCTAATAGTTTGATCAAGAGTTTCGAAACAATATCTATGCATCATCGGTGCCTCATCCCAAATAATCAACTTTGCCTTGACGATCAATTTTTCTAGAGGACTATCTTGCTTTATATTGCATGTTGAATCTTCAATTGGATTGAGAGGAATTACAAATCTCAAATGCGAGGTTCTACATCCCGGTAACAAAAGAGATGCAATCCAACTTGATGCAACAGCTAACACAATATCTCCTCGAGATCGTATGCCTGAAGATAGAGTCTTCCAAATAAATGTCTTTCCAGTTCCTCCATAACCATATAAAAAGAACAATACACCTTTGGCTTCATCCACTGCTACTATAATTTTCTCATAAACTGACTTTTGTTCAGCCGTCAAATTCATTAATAATTATTGATGTTCCTCTAACATTAAACGGCTATTATAACGCAATTCATCATGGATTAATCGATTGCTATAGGCACCTTCTCCCTCAATGTAAAGAGGTCTTGGTATTGTTAGAAAATCTTGAAAATTTCATTCCGCAACCTTCCAACTTTTGTGAGCAACAATTTAGCTCCGCCTTTGAAAAACATAAGTATTACAGAACTTGAATAACTATAATATATAAAAGATATTATATGATTATAAAAAAAATCCAAGCTAATTAATTTTTACTCAAGTTATAGTTAGTTATAGTTATGGTTTAGACTTATAAATGTAATATTCTATACCAATAACATTCAATTAGTTGTGTAGTTAAAAATATACTATCTAATTTAACTGAATGTCATTATGAACCAAGACAAATTTTAGCATTTCTCTTTTCTGCAAATGTTTTGAAGCACGGAAAACTTAAACCACATAAATTCTATACTCCAAAGAAAAAGATAATATTAACAATCATAATTAAACTGCAATGCGTAAACAATTTCACGTCATTAGTCATTGTACTATAATTAAATCTAAATGCATGCCCAGTCACTTATGTCATTAGTCTTTGTACTGTAAGTGCAAGCTTTTTTTTTTAAATTCATGCAGGTGGATGCAAATTTTGTGCATTATGTGCATGGCGGGAACTGACAAATTGTCTAGACGGAAATAATGTTTCCTCTTTATAAGTATATATTTTTATTATCTACGGCTGAATAAATCCCTTTATATCCTCATATGCATACTGAAATTATGTAAGAAATCATAACTGAAAACATAAGTTTGGATATACCTGGATTAGTCAGTAAAACTCTTTCTTCATGGAGAATATCTTCTGATAATTGTCATGTTGCTTGCCAAACATTTTCAAGTCATGACATCGAATTCAATAACAACAACATAGAAAGTAATTGTCTTAGATACGATGACATACCCTAGCAACTTGCCTCTTTTATGCAATCCACTACTCTTTGTCAACATCAATTAAACCAAGTACATAACATGCTTCTCTAAATGTTAGATGATCATGATTGTTGATTCTTTTAAGATCTTCATAACGATTTGGACCTTTAATGACATTTAACAACAATCTAAGCTAGTATAGCTCACTAGTTTCAGGCGGAACAAAGAAAATCCTTCCAATTGAAAATGCAGAAGTTCTTCTTTTCTCCCATCTTTTACTTTGGTTTTCACATAAACTTAAGGGGAAATTCTGTATAAGTTAATTCTCTTGCTTCAGAAGAAGTTTTATTTGTCTCAAACCAACTTAGAAACATTGATTCCTTATAGTGGGCCTACTGGCAACACCATCAATTGGGTCATCATCAGAGAATATGACATGTTGTTCATTTGGAAGATAAAATAACAGTCTTTCCACTGAAGGTTATCTATAGTGAAATAGGAAACTTGAATATTCTCCAAGCAGCTTCACAAGGTGATATGTATCGACAATCATAGTACATATTAATTCCATCAATAATTGATGAACTCTCCTCTTGCACACTTCTAGAAAAAGTAGTAGTGGCGCGATCGTTTCCTTTGTTAACATATTTAAATAAATACTTAATTGATCTCGATTGGTTGTACCACTCCACATTGATGTGAGCACCATGTTTCAATAATAAGAAACGATTGCGCGGCACCACATACCTATTGTTCAAGTCAATACCATCCTTCTTGATAGTTCTTCCGTTATCACTTCTCCTATTAATAGGATAACCATCTTCATCAATTGTGGTTGACTGAATAAACATTTTTTGGAAAGTGCTTTGTACATCTCCCATTCTGCATGCAAGGAGAAGATTTTCTGGCAAAACCACATGGGCCATGCATCATAAAACTTTTAATGGCCTTATAATAACGAGGATCAACTGCTTCATCTAGTTTTCTATTGTTATTATTTTATCAATATCACCAGCAGTTGGATATTTGTTATGCACATGAAGAAAAAGCAATATATGAGCATGAGGCAACCCTCGCTTTTGGAGCTCAATTGTATAAATTACTGCACGAAGAAGCAAATCTTTGCTTGATAATTTTTCCACATCATCATCAACTTCTACAATGGTTGCTCCATCCTCGTCTCTAGTTCTCTTGGCAGAGGTCTTTTAGGAGAGATCATCTCATTATCAGCCATAAAATCCTACAAAAGCAAAATAGTTAAGGTTGATATATCAAAAGTAGAAAATCAATTACCATTGTCAATGTATGATGAGATACTCTTTAATGAACCTATAAATTAATCATCGTGTCTCTCGTATCTCCACTTGTGACTTGTTCATTATTAAAACCTGGATTCTAAATTGATATCATAGTTGAAAATTTAACTCAATAATAATAAGTTTTGGCATTGAACTCACAATTCAATATATATTATGAGAAATTTGAGTAAAGATCACATAGAGTAAAGGTATCTGCTTATGAAGATGGACTATATTTTTTGTATAAGGTCCTCATCATCGCTGACCTTAACGACAGTATAAACTTCTTCATTCTCCTCAATGTTGGAAGTTTTAACAGTCACTTTAAACATGAACTTTTTAATCCAAAATGGCATCAACCTCCAATGGATGAGAATACTATAAGCAACATCAGAAGTCTAAACCAATATTAGTATTAGAAGTGCTAAAAAATATGAAATAATGGAAATAAAATAACGTACCTATACTAAACATTCTTTCGAGGTATCAACAGACTTTCCTATGAGTTTTGTTGCCTCACGATCCCAGAGCAACAAAGAAATAGAGCCAGCACCATCAATTACTCGAACTTGAAGCTTGTATCTGAAAGTTTCTTTTTAAGTTAAAAATATTTTTTTAACTTAAATTTATGTTCTAATAATCTTTAATTAAGTAGAGATTATGGTCAAACCTTTTCAGAGCAGAATGATCAAAACGTTCACATTTCTTGCAGTAAAACTTATTTCTAGTTTTATCAACTTTCTTCGAATATTTTTTGCACCCTGCATATGACTATCCTTTTTCAAGTTCTAGATTTATCATAGTAGAAATAATCTAGATTTGTCCTTCCTGTAAAAAAAGAATCCAACACTTATATTACGTATTACTAATACATTCATGTGGTAGTATATCTGGTTATAATTATCATGTGAAAATTATTGCTAACTGATCTAGATGTGGATATTTATATTTGTATGTCTGTCATATTTATAAAATGACAAATTTATATTTGTAAACCATGGTTTGTCTAAAAAATAATTTACTTACCTACAAGCAATTAATTAATTCTCCAATACTTTTAACTTCTACAATTCCAGCAGCCAATTTTTCAGAAATAGAATAACTACATTGAGAAGTTGTTTGACTAATCTTCTCAAAGTTAACTTCACGCCCACTTCCTAATCTGCATTTATCTAAGTTTGTATTATTTCTAAATATGCTAAAAAAATTATGTAGTACTTATAAATTTAGTATCCTATATAAAAAATCTGGATCAACTTGTGGAAGATCAGGATTAATCCAAAGCTTTGAGGAATGTCTACATATAAAATTAACTTTATTTTTAAAAAACACACAAATAGAAGTCAAATTCAAATATTACAATCTGAATACCTTGAAATCTGTGAGCTTTTATCAGCTGCATAACCATTATGTCAGGTTGATTAGGTGATCCATCCAAGTGGGGCAAGATTTCATCTACAAATTCTCCCAAAATGTTGCTGAAATATTGTTCCTCCTAAATATAAAATACACATATTAAGAATGAGAAAATAATAGTAATGGAATCTATAACTAATTCAATTCATGGCTGCAGTCGTACTCATGATCCTCAAGCTCCAAGTTCATAAAGGTACTTGTTTTACTACCTTGATTGTATGATTCTATGTTACCATGGCTAATAACTTCTCCTATGACATCTGCCATGTTTAAATAAATAGTTATGAATAAGTTCATAAAATATTCAACAAAAAAATAGCGAAAGATAAAACAATCACCGAATAGTTTATTCTCATCAACCTCAAGTTGATTTGTGAGATGCTAATAAGGTCTGAAGTTGAAGATATTCAGATTAAACTATGGATCATTAATTTCATCTACACTCGTCTTATAAGAAAATGTCAGTTCAAATTTATGCTTGTTGGTCTTAATTTTCATATTGTTTGGTCAACCACAAAGTTTTTCATAACATACACTCACATTTCATGTATTTTTATTTTGACGCATAACAAATCTTCTAATAGTTGCATGAATTCGGTCTCTCTAAAACAAAAAATTTGAAAAGAAATTTAAGTTAGTAAGAGGCATAACTTGAAGAAAATACATCACAACTCGAAAGACAGGAAAAAATAATAGCAAGCAAAAGAGTATGCACCTTTTCATCTTGAATAATTAATTCAATTGAGTTAGAATTTTCTGGTTTCTTGCGGTCTGGAACGTGCCATAATCTAATAATACCAACCTTCAAATTCCAACTCATTTTGGACATTGATATAGTTATAGTTTAGAGTCATATTTTGCAATAAGTCAAATTGAATAAATCACAATTTGTTTGTGCGGAAGCTAAATTCTAAGCAATGTAAAGAAGCCAAACATAAGCAAAAGTTATTGAAATAAAGTTTTCTAAGAAAAGACTATAGAAGGAGTCGGAACCTTAGTTATCTGAAAACCTAATTTTTATAATAGGTATGTGTAAATATCAAAACGTATATTTTTATTGTTTCCTTGTCAAAAAAGATACCTACAGTAATGTATATTGTACCCAAATAAGGTCATACTATGTACTAAAAAAAATTATTATTTCAACTTAAAATCAATATGTAAGATACAAAACGAAAATTTAGTTGATTCTTTCTCAAAAAGGATACCTACCATAACTGAATTATACACAAAATTTTAATTAAAGATACATATGATGACGTCCACAACACACCTCAATAAGAGATATGATACGGTCGATGCAATAATAATTATCCAACTTTGAGTCGGGATCGAATCCACAGGGAGTTATAAGGGGTATTAGGAGTATATATTTGAAGCAAGCGAATGTTATCTAAGATTGCACTTCCACAACAGAGATTTGTTTCTATTTCTACTGCTAATGAATGCAAGCTAAAGAAAATAGACTAGAAATGAATACTTTTGAGGTTTTTCCTAATAGTTTAAAGGCCTAGGGATGTGATCATAACCTAGGTGTTTGCCTAATGGGATAAAGATGTTAATACTTATTTTGTTGATTGGGGTGTATTATAACTCTCAACTCTACATTACCCACTCTGTACCTCTCGGCTAGAGTTGCCCAAATTGGCTTTCTCAAGTCCAAATGGGTATCAATAAGAACAGTTGATATGACCTCAAGTCGGGTCCTTACTACCTCTAGTTTGAAACCTTTAATTAGGTTAATCAATCTCTCAATTGACCAAATTCCTTGTTAGCCAAGTTATCCTAGACTATGTCCATCTTTCTCAAGTAGAGACTAAGTCAAATAGGCATGAATCAATGTTCGCAACCATTAATTCCAAAATCGAAGCATGGACTAAGCTAAATAATCAACACCCAATCATAAAAAAATACTAAATTAAATACCAATAAGGTTTACACACTATGGTTGAGTTACAACCCTAGTAAAAATCTAGCTACTCATAATGAAAATTATAGAAAATGCAGAAGAAAAGCTAATTAATCTCATAATGAAAGATTAAAATGATGAAATCTAATGTTAAAACAATCATATAAGCTAAAACTTCCAAAAATAGTAAAACGAAACGGCTACAACAACTTTTAATGTTCAAAGTTGACCTAAATTTGTGAAACTCGTCTATTTATACTGGGCCAAAAATCACGAACAAAGATTCCCCTCGGGAGGTTCTACGGTCGCACAATTCCACGTGCGGTCCGCAGATTTCTTCAGTTGGTAGAAAGGAGGAGTCTACAGCCGCATATTTCTGGACTGCGGTTGCGAAGCAACTTCTGCGGCCACACAATTATTGCACAGTCCGCACTTCTGCAAGGCGTCAGGATTTGGACTTTTGCACATTCTCTGAACTTGAAAATATTTGTTAGTGCAAGACCAGTTCTGCGGCCACACAATTCATGTGCGGTCCGCACATTGCTGACACTCATGTTGGGCTCTTTAGCTTGAGTTGCAGCCGCAGATGGAATTCTACGGCCCGTAATTTTTTCTGTGGATCGCACATCTATGCTTCTGTGCCTTTTATTGCCTTATGCTTTGGAACACTCCTTTTTGAGTCAGAATTCATCATGGGACCAAACTTCCAGCATTCATGCAATTTGCACAATTTCATTAGTTTTGGGAACCCAATTCAATACTTTCGGAATAAGACAAGAGCAAAAAGGTGCTAATAAGCAGTCAAAATCCCTACTTATCAACTACCCCAAACTTAAGTCTTTGCTTGTACTCAAGCAAAAAAATTAGCCCCCACCTTCAAAAGTTAAGGGTCATTTCAGCGAGTCAAAAGTGAGCCATCACACATCAGTTGGGACCAATAATTACTTACACTACCCATGCGTTATCAACAAGGCGACAAGTAAAGCATTCATGCGCATATAGTTCTATTGTGACATTTGAGCTTCAAGAATTGACTTTACTCATCAAGGACTCTTGATCTATCATGTAGGCCACGGTGAACTCCAAACTCTTCCTCCTCTACTTTCCATTTGCCAAGCTCACTTAAGAAGTTAGCACTCAATCCAAAGATTCATCAAAGGTTCCCTCATCTCTCACAAGAGAATGTCACAAGTACGACTTCAAGTACCATAGGCTTGCCCCTCATGTGGATGGCCACTAATGTAAGCTCACTTGGTTTGAAATCAAGTAGGACTTCTTTCGGGATGTAATGAAGGCTTTTGGGTTAGGGTAGGGTACTGTATGGGTAAGTGGTTACACCTTTCCTTAAGAACTCCATCTTTCATTTCTCGGCTCACTCTTGCCAATTCTTAAAGGCACTATCTTTTTATTGGGGACTATACAGACTTAGCATCACTCTTTCTTGATCCTTTCATTCTTTATCTCCCTTTTTGATTTCTGAATTCTTGGGATCATTGCCTCTTTTTGAATCCATTCAACCCTTCCACTTATTCACTTTTTTTTTTGTTCTTTTTTTTTTCTTGCCTTCTCTTCTCATAGAGATCATTTCTTTTCTCTTTTTGTACCTTGATACCTTATTTCAACTTCCTCATATCTCCCCCAAACTTATGTTTTAAGCCATTTGATTCGCAAGAGTGTTAAGGAAAGCTCGGGTCAAGAGAGGGTCACGATAAAATGGGTAAAGGCCTATACGTGGTTATCAAATGAGGAAGGCTAGAGGCTCGAAGGGGTTGACTAGGGATAATGACATTGGTTGGCAATAGAAAACTCAAATGGGCCAAGTAGAGCCTACAATCACTTCTCAAATCAAGCAAAACTTGGGATTTTTCCTTGAAACACATTCATGGCAAGTTCTAGACCCTTTGCACAGATACTTGGACTAGCAATAATTCATCTCACCTCTCATGCAACTAGATTGTAAAATAGGATAGAGTCGAGAGCCTACAACGACCATATTCAAGTTTAAAGATCACTATGTTCCAATTAAACCACTCTATGATTACCAAAGTCAACACAAGAGTCACAAAATCACTAACTAGAGCTATTCTTTAAAAAACCTTGTCTTTAACCATAAGCACGTAGTTAAGTATGTTGGTTCAAAATTAAGCATGGTTGATTCTTTGAGCATGACTTAATTAGGTCTCTTTATTCATTATTACTATTATTATTACCTAAACACGAAAACTGACTCATTCGCTTAAGAAGGTTGTCACGCCATTCATCGTTGGGACGAGTCACAGGGTTCACACAACAATTACCTTTGGAAAGAACAGAGGCGTAAAGAAAACCAAAGGCTTATTATCTACTAGAACATAAAAAGAAGCTACTTAATAAAACACGAACTAATATAAAAACAAAAATAAAGAAGCTAAAAAGCAAAAAACTATTAAAAATAGAACGAATATACATAATGAGAGAGAGAGAGAGAAAGAGAGAGAGAGAGAGAGAGAGAGAGAGAGAGAGAATATATGTACATACAAATAAGAAAAGAGAGAATATAATCAAGTTATTACAGGAAAATTGTCTCAGAATGTATCAGATGTAACAAATAAACTCCACCCCCCGAATAAAAATAAACATTGTCTCCAATGCTTAGTAAAATAAGAGTAAAAGAGGGAAAAGAGTGAAGAAAACTTCCTATTGCTCCTTGGACATCTCTATGTCCCCAGCAATGTCATCGCCCTCCGGCTCAGCCAATTGGATCTCCTCATCCTCGACTCTAGGTATGGCTGGGTTGGCGAACTTCTAACACACTACCTCAGTAGTGTCAGCAACAAGGTCTGGCTCTTCAGACTGGCCAGCTGGTGCTACCGGTGCAGATGGGGCTGAAGGATCTGGTGCTGACTAGTGCGGGTCAAGTAACATGTAAAATGAAAGATCTCCGGCTGTAGCAATTCTGATCACCTCTTTCTAGAGCTTATCCACTGACTTCTTGCTAGCCCGGGACTTCCCCATCTTCTTTACTTCCTTTCCCAGCTCTTCGATCATTGACCCGTGTTGTACCAAGGTGTTCACGATTATCTTCTTGTTCTCTAGGAGCTTCTTCAGTGTCTCCTCAATGGTCGGGGGAAACTGAGATGCCCGAGTAGTATATTGTGCTGCAATAGTACTGGATAAGTCAGACAGCTGTATAGTAGCTGTCTGCATCCAGTTGTTGAGACTAGCTAATGTCTGGGAGACTCGCAGCACAGAGACTGGGATAGTAGGCATGGGCACTGGCTTCAAAGTCGATGTGGGAGCTATGGCAGGACCTGCAGTAGGGGCGGTAGATGATAGTGGAGGCATGGCAGCGGCAAGCTGAAGTAGATGGAACATCAACTGTCTCAATAACTACCATGGTTGGCTCATCAGACTGGCTTGTGGTGGTAGAAGGCTGAACTTTCCTTTTCGGGTTGTTCGCATCCATCCGTGAATACCAAGAGAAAGGCTTCTTCGGCTTCACCTTTGTATTATAATCCCTCGGCTCTACCCTTACATCTATGAGATATTCTGTAATGGTGTTGGGATACGGGTAGGATGAGTTATCTTGCCGAACGATTATTGAGATGTTGGTCGATATCACGGCACCCACATTTATAAGGTACCCGGCCATAATAGAAGCAACTAGAACTGTCCGAGGAATCGGAAGGTGAGTCTCATTTTGGCTCGGGTCCAGTTTGCTGCAGACAAAGGTCTACTACCCCTTCGCCTCGAAACTCAGAGCGCTCCGGTGGATAGGAATCCCAGCGGTAATCCATGGTGGTGGTGGCCTTGGTGCTACTAAAATCTCCGCTAACCAAGGTCGGACTGTGTCTCCCAGTGCACACTTCTCCAAATATTCCTTCGGCTCAGCATCTTTGAAGCCCAAGTACGTGTTAAGTGTATGCTGATCATATCTCACTTTGAGGTTACACACTTTGGTCACCTTTGTCCCCTTTTTGATATGTGCCACGTTGGCGTAGAATTCACGGACAAGGTACTCTTTGGCATCCACTACACTCTGAGTGAACCACATCCACCCCTCGCGTTCCCTGAACTATCTCAACATGGTTAGGTCGTACCTCTCCAAATCTGTCAGTAGGAATTGTCGCTTAAGGGTTAGCAACCCCGCTGGCCACCATGTACAGAAGCTAGTGAAAGCAGCCAGGCTAACGAAGCGGTCCTCCCAAACCTCGTTCTTCTTTATTCTTTCAAGGACTGTAGTTGTAGCATCTCCCCTCTGCCATCATCGGGGATATCCTGAACTGGTGCATCTTGTGTCACAGGGACTGGCGTAGCCTATGGCTCAGAAGCCTGACTAGCACTTTCTGATCCCTCAAAAGTGCTGTGAGATGAGGGCTCGTCTCTAAGTTGGTATCTCCCTTGCGGCCTTGACTGTACGGCCGACTACTCCTGAACAGAGGGTGAGTTGCCCTCTGATACTTCCCTAGATGGGATATATGAGCTTGTTTCGGAGAGGTCTGCACCTCTCCTCTCCCGGTTGTTGCCTTCTTTCTAATTTCCTTTTGTTGGCCAAGAGCGTCCCCGAGAAGGTTCACTGCTCCTTTTAGAAGTGTCCTCTCGTCCCATAGATCGGACCATTATCTGTATCAAGCAAAAGACGATTGTTAGTTGCAATTCAATATTCAAACATATATAGGAGATATGCAAGTAAGATATAAACCAGAAGACACAGTGAGGGTACACAGTTAGAACATGCTTGCAGGGAAGTGATCTGCGATCCGCACAATTTCATTTGCGGTCGCAAATGGGGTATCGCGGACCGCACAATTTTGTTGTGCGGATGCAATAGTGAAGTGCGGTCCGCACAATTTCACTTGCAACCGCACCTTTGAAACCCAAAAGATGTCAACTCTCTGATGACAGAGAATTGGCTGATGTGCGACCGCAACATGATTTTTGCGGTCCGCACAATTAGACATGCGGCCGCACATTGGAGTCAAAAAGTATGGACTCTATGATGACAGTAAATGAGTTGTTCTGCGGTTGCGATGAGAATTTTATGGTCCGCACATTTTAACTCGCACCCGCAGAATAAGTTCTTTACTAAGTTGCCTAAATTCCACATCTGTGGACCACACAAATTCAAGTGCGGCCGCAGAATTCAATAGTTACGTACATATTAATTTTTATATCTAGGTTTTTTAATTTTATGCACAATTTGACATGGCAACATCATAGAAACATGAAAATATGCTAACCCAGTCCCCATAGAGCATGGGCCCACAATTGAATTCTAATAACAAATGGCCTAAAAATAACTAAAAAGCTACAAATTAAACTAAAATAAAATATATTAACAAGGAATTGAAGCATACCAGATGAATGAGTGTAATGAGTGAATGATCAAAGTTGTTGAGCGTGTGGACACATAAAATCACCAAGAAATTTTAATAGAGGACTATTTTTATGCTCAGAGAGTGAAAAAAAACGTAACAAATGCCCCTGTTCCTCTATTTATACTTATTGTTTATCAAGGAAAAGACGGGCGAGTGTGGTTGCACAATTTCATGTGCGGTCCGCACTCTATTACTTGGTAATCTTATCTCAGCATCTCATCTGCGGTCCGCACAATTTCACATGCGGCCACAAACTTCCTGTGCGGTCGCACATCGACTTCTTCTCTGACACGCTAAACTTTAGAGAGTTGGTATTTTCAACCTCTCATTTGTGTGGTCCGCAAGCTAATTGTGCGGCCGCAATGTTCTTTTACTATAGCACCCAAAAATGTGCGGTCCGCATAAATCAACTGCGGTCCGCAATTCTTGCAACACATAGCCAAATTTTTATCCACAATTCTTGTAAGTCATACTCAGCCCTGTAGCATACTTCAAATCAAGTTAGAATGAAAACAACACCTAACTACAAAAGGAAATGGAAAAGATACATAAGTTGCCTCCTCAGAAGCGCCTGATTTAACGTCGCGGCACGACGCAGAATACCATCAATTGAAATGAATGACCGCCACGACGTGGCTATCTATAACTTTGCCAAAGTAGTGCTTCACCCGGTGACCATTGACTCGGAATACTTCATTGTTTTTGTTCTTCAAGTCCAATGCACCAAAAGGTGTCACACCCACAATTTCAAGAGGACCAGACCATTTAGACTTTAGCTTCCCGAGAAACATCCTCAACCTTGAGTTAAACAATAATACAAGATCACCCGCCTCGAACTCTTTGTTCCAAATGTATTTGTCATGAAGATATTTCATCTTTTCTTTGTACAAGGACGAACTTGCATAAGCATGGTACCGAAGCTCATCTAATTCATTCAAATGTGCAACCCTTAAGTTAGTGGCTACATCCCAATCAAGATTCAACTTTTTTAGAGCCCACATGGCCTTGTGCTCAATTTCCCCCGGAAAGTGACAAGCTTTCCCGAACACCAACCGGTATGGTGACATTCCGATAGGTGTTTTGTAAGCCGTCCGGTAAGCCCATAATGCATCATTAAGCTTCTTGGACCAAACCGTCCGCTTAGCATTCACTGTTTTGGACAAAATACTCTTTATCTCCCGGTTGGAGACTTCCACTTGACCGCTAGCTTGTGGATGATACGGAGTCGTGACTTTATGAGTAACACCATACTTTCTAAGTAAAGTGTCGAAAGCCAGAAAGCCTTATTGCAAAAATGTGACCCCCCATCGCTTATAATAGCCCACGAAGTACCGAATCTTGTGAAAATATTCTTCTTCAAGAACACCACCACACTTCTCGCCTCATTATTGGGTAAAGTAATGGCCTCAACCCATTTGGACACATAATCCACCGCGACTAAGATGTAGGTGTTTCCACAAGAAATCACAAAAGGACCCATGAAGTCTATACCCACACATCAAAAATATCAATCTCCAAAATGGTAGTGAGAGGCATTTCATTTTCTTTAAGATTTCACCGGCCCTTTGACATTCATCACATCTTTTCACTAACTCACTTGCATCCTTATAAAGAGTGGCCAATAGAAACCACAACTAAGCACTTTGGTTGCCGTTCTCGCTCCACCATGATGACCACCATATGGCAAAGAATGACAAATCCCAAGAATTTCACTTTGCTCTTCTTCCGGTACACATATTCTACCCCATCCGTACGAATCTAAAAAAGGTACGGTTTATCCCAATAATAATCTTGACAACCCGTTTAAGCTTCTTCCTTTGGTTTGAAGAGAACTCATCTGGAATAATTCCACGCACAAGAAAATTTGCTAGATCCGCGAACCATGGCATCTCTTTCATTGAAATAACCAAGAGTTGCTTATCGGGAAGTAGTTGTTGATTTCAAGGCCATCATGCGGTCTCCCTTCCTCCTTCAAACGAGACAAGTGGTACGCCACTTGTTTTTACTCCCTTTTGTATCTTGGATGTTAATATCAAACTCTTGCAACAAAAGCACCCATCTCATCAACCGAGATTTGGAGTCCTTCTTGCTCTTAATAT
This sequence comes from Nicotiana attenuata, assembly GCF_001879085.1. NCBI lineage: Eukaryota > Viridiplantae > Streptophyta > Magnoliopsida > Solanales > Solanaceae > Nicotiana > Nicotiana attenuata. The sequence continues at coordinate 45,474,241 of NC_031990.1, forward strand.
AACAAAGCGCCGCATGATCCGCATGGACAATGACTTTTGCACCCATTAAGTACGGGCGGAACGTCTCAATTGCAAACACAACGGCAAGAAGATCTTTCTCCATAACGGTATATTGTACCCAAATAAGGTCAGATACAAAGCTTGATCAATTAAAGAATGTTTCATCGATCTTTAATTGATTAGTCAACAAACGTCCTGCCATAATTATACAAAAAAGGTTAACTAAATTATACTACTCTATGTTATTTTTTTTCAAATTAAAATCTATATTTAATAATATAATATAGATTCTGATTAGTCAACAGACATCAAATATATTTCCTATCATAATTGAAAAACAATTCTTATTGGACTACTACTTCCATCAATTATGTTTTCATTTATAATTCAAATTATTAATGTTGTCTTAAAATTGTCAAGTGGCTTAACCGCATGCTTGCCACTTGGCTTAACCGCATGCTTCACTACCCAAATTTTAATATAATATAGAAGTTTCGTCGTTTCATCCGCTCAACAAAATCGCGATTACTTTTGTTAGAACTATATCAGCTAGCACATGTAATAATTCGGCCCATAGGTAATTTATGTGCTCTATATAGCACCTCCATTTGTAACGTCCTTTATTAAGTCATAATATTATTCCTTTCATGTTTTATCCAGAAAAAAAAATTCACGAGCTAAGATGTTGGTCTTTGTATGAAGAGGCCCTTTTCCTACGAAAGCATCGAGAATTCCAAATTAACGAAGACATTCTTATTTTTGGTAGCCGCTTTGTGTTAAAGTAACGAAGACACCATAAAAAAGACAACAAAAGAGGATTACTCAAGTGATAGGCACCCAAGAAAAAGGGATGAAAGAAAAGATAACGAGTTATTCAATTGCATTAACTTTTGAAAAAAGACAGAAGAGCTGCAAGTCTGCAACCCCTATTCATACGGTTCATGAAAAAAATAAACAAATTGAAATGGTCTTCTTTACACTATCATATTGATCAAAAATTTTAGGACCTACGATATATAACATACGACCCACGGCTGAAGAACTAGTTACATGGATTAGATTTTTTTTTTTTTGGTTTAAAAGGCTACATTCTATTAATTATCGATGAAATACAGGGAGTAACTGCGAAGACGCGGTTATAAAAAAAATTGGAACAACACTACTATTGTTGTTAGTAGGTGGATGATGAGCGTCATTTTGAGCGACTACTCTATTACAAAAAAGTGTTCGGGTGTCGTGACTACCAAAAGATACATAAAAAGAGTTACAAAAATCTACTCATGATCCTGTTGTTGTAGGATTTGTTGTATTAATATGCCTAAGTCTGCAACAACCCCATTTGTCTTCAAGAAGATCTTCTAATAGAAAGTTTGGTGGAGTTGGCAAAAAGGTGATATTGCTGCCTGATGTGTGGCTATAATTTATGGTTTAGCACATTATGTGCCTTGCATTTTACATGCTTTAGTGATATATTATACTTTATTTGCGCGTAATGGAGTATATTTTATGTGTAGGTGAATTGGAGATGAAAGTAGAGCAAAAGGGATACTTAAACGTTGAAAGTGTGCTCCAGAAAGAGTGAAAAGGAGATGCCAGGCAAAGGGCAGCTCAACCAGGCTTTAGCCTGGCGAGGCCAGCCAAAGGCCAGGATGAACCAGGCTTTAGCCTGGCGAGGCCAGCCAAAGGCCAGGTTGAGTCTGGCGACACAAGGCCTGGGGCCAGGTCCAGTCCGAGTTTTGAAGACTTATTTCGTCTCCTGATTTGACTAGGACTTGGCCTACACATTTAGGTCTTTTCCTACACATATAAATAGACCTAAAATCTTCATTTTTGACATACTTTAAACAGACGAGAGGAGACCGACTTTAGACCTAGGGGGAGCGCGGAGCCGTCGTGGAGATCGAAGATTCGACCTAAGGAGGCAAGAACAACTAGGAGCAAGGCGGAGAATTCTTCTACGAGTTTTTCACTTCCTTCTTCCTATTTTCATTATTGGTTATGAATTCTAGTATTGTAGTTGTGCATACTATTATGAATAGCTAATTTGTTATTTAGGATTTTGATGGAACCTCTTGAAGGATGATTTTCCTGTTACATTAATATAGATTTGATGTAGCTTTTTCTCTATTTGTTCAACTACGTTTATATTATGGTTGGTTGAAGAGCTCTCAACCGATTGTGCCTATTTAGTGTGTATTACTCGGGAGAGAGTGCATATTTAGGTAGTTGTTGAACAACATCACTCCTAACGTATATGAGGGATCAATATAGAGGGTTTAAAGGTGGGGTTAGGGATAACAAAGCCTTGGTGCGATCCGAGTGAGCCGTGCTTAATGCCAGCTAGCGTAATTTGGGAGAATATGTCTAGTAAATTGTGATAATTACTCAGGCGAGAGTTACGACAGTCAGAGTATGATAGGTAGAGAAGACTTAGGCAAATTTATAGAAAACGTAGCGAAAAAGATTCTGATAATTGGGGAAATCATAACTCTAGACCTCCTTAATCTTGTCTCTAACCCTTTAGTATCTTTAGTTGTGAATTTACTATTTTACTTTGTTAGTTAATTAGTTAAACACAAGAATCTTCATATCTATAAGTTAAAAATTGTTCAAGCGTGTCTTCTTGGTGATAGTGAACAGTTGTAGCTAAGCCTTAGTTCTCTGTTGGATTCGACTCCGGACTTGTAAACCGGATTATATTTGCAACGACCGCTTAGTCCTTTTTATAAGGCATAGTTGGGCGTGATCAAATTTTGGCACCGTTGCTGGGGAACTAACGGTGTAGCTGTAGGTGTACATATTTCTAGGTTGCAAGTTTGAACTTTTATTTTTGTTTTCTTGTATTTAAATTTTTTTTAATTTTTATTTTTGATATGAGAGACATGTTATCTTGGAATTATGAGAGTTTTGACGTTGGTAATTCTACTTTTGATCCTCCTTATGCATATTGTGGAGGAAACTACCCATTGCAAAATTGTCAAAATATTTTCGAGAGCAAGTTATGTGCACCAACTCAATCTTATATGTGGAATGTGTGTGATATGTGTGGTGGTCAAGATGGTCACTTTCATGGTTGTGATTATATGTCTTATCCTCCCCCAACCCCTTACTTTGATGGTTCTTTTTTTTCTTGTGAAGTGAATAGGAACAAAGAACCCTGGGTAGCTGACACGAAGGAGATCATAGATATGTTAAAGTGTTTCATGGAACTATATGATAAGAAACCACTACAAATACAAATGCAAGAGGCAACTATTCACAACTTGGACGCTCAAGCGAATAAACTAATTGAACCTTGTCAAGTGCAACAAGCTTACATTGTGGAGAGTAGCCAAGAAGAGCATGAATTGACTGCAGAAATTGCCATTATAATTGAAGATTTAAAAAAAATGAGGAGATGCTAGTGGAGAAGGCCAGAGTAGAACACCAACAATCAATCGAACTAGATTTTGAGGATGCCGATGTTGTAGAAGAGATACTAGATTCAGCCAAGGACATTGATGATATGTATTTAGTAGACTCTAGTGTCATTAGTGTTGAGGATGTTGACAATCCCAATGTTCATATAGTTGAGCGCATTGGTCCACACTCCAAGCATTTTTCCACATTGTGTTTGGATGATGATATGGAAATAGAGTCGTCCGAGCCACTTGAAGAGTCAAGAAATAAGGAATAAGATGCCTACATTCTGGAATTTTTCTTGCCAGAAAGTTGGGAGTACACACCTCATCAAAAGGCCAAGAAGTGCAAAATACTACATTGTTTTATTTGGTCAGTCAGATTCGTTCCACCACCCAAAGAGCATGATCATAGAGCACAATTAAAACTTGGGGTCCAATTCATAAGTTCGAAGTGGAGGCAGAAAGTGATTCACGTCGTGCTGCGATGTTAAATCAAGCGCTTGTTGGGAGGCAACCCAACTTTACTGCTTTCTTTTATTTTTTTATTTTTTTAATTATATTATTTTTGTAGTGTCGATTTTTGATTTTCTAGGAGCATGAAAAGCAAAGCTATTGGAAGGATGCAACACCAAACTAGATAGTTGGAACTAAGTGTGAGGTACCCACACGAAGGACCAAGCCTGGGAGAAGTCTGAGTACCCCATGAGCTGCTAGTGCTTCGGCCTTTGTCCTACCAGGGAGTTTCTTTTACCCTCTTATTAGTATGGTGTGTATTGGGGACAATGCACAATTTTAAGTGTGGGGTGAGGAGATTGTCTGGGTAACTTTCTATGCTATTTTAGTTGTGTTAGTCTAGTTGAAATATTCTTTTTTAGAAAAGCGAAAAAAAATTGGACTTTTCCCGACGATGGATATCCTAAACAATTTCCTTGAGGGGTTTAAGTCTAATAAAAAGATAAAAAGATTTTCTTTGTAGGTAGTATAGTAATTCCCCTTGGTTTTTCTTTGTGTCGCGATTCTTTTCCAAGGGTTTTGTTTGAACCGGGTATAGTTAGTTTTATTTTTTTAGGAGTAGGAGCTAGTGTGAGATGAATTGTATTGCTGTAATATCTCTGAGCTTTGTGATGCCTTGAGAATAGTTAGTACTCTGGTTGTGACGCTTAGGCTCAATTTTTGACCCTAGGATAAATACCTTAAATCGTGGATTCTTATTTTCTTAAATGCTTTGACTGGAGTGTCGTGATATAAACCAATCCTGAATGAGTTATGTGCCATGTCTGTGTGAGGTTTGTATGTATTCAGTGCATTGTATTTGATATCTAGAACGTGCCCCGTGGGTGTGCAAAGCGAAATAGTAGTCTTGTTCAGTCTGAAAAGTGATATAGGCGATTCTTTATTAAGCCAGATATATATAGAGTAACCACCTAAATATGATGTATCGTAGTTAACCCCGTTGAGCCTATAATCCTGTTTCTTTGGTAATCATATTACAAGTCGTACCCCGTTGTTTGAATCGACCATATATTTGAACCTTGTCACCTCTCGTGAGCACTTGAATTGTGATGAATTACGCAAAATTTAAAGTGTGGGGTGGTGGGTAGGCTTTTGAGTGGAACAAGTGAAATAAGTAGAAAGGTGCACCGTTTGAAAGAAAAAAGAAATGTGTCAATAAAATCCATTTGGAAAGAGAAAGAAAAAAGAAGAAAGAAAAAAGATATTTATATAACAGCTGTAGTGTATGAAAAATAATTTCTGATGGTGGTGGCTATTGATGTACTGGTGCTTAAAGAAGTAGGGGTAAAATATAGTGAAGTTAAGGCGGAGTTTTGGTTTGACATAAGTATGGGCTTGAAGGTTAAAGTGTTTGTATTAAAGTGCTTAAGGGAGGTGTAGTCACTTATATCCAAATGTATCCTACCCGACCCACAGCCTACATTACAACCAATGAAAATCCTATTTGATCTTAGACCGAATGAACTCGATTAGTAGAGTATTACACTACGGGCAAGCTTATGGTGCGTCATTTGGGGCATATGAAGGTTATTTATGAGAGCGAGTGAATTTTTCCTATCTTGAGTTCCTACATTATTAAAATTTTGTATGTGGAACTAAGCTCTTTGATTGGGTGAGGGCACATGATTCACAAAGGAAAGGTAATGTTGTTGACTTCCATGTTAGAGTAAGTAAGTGAATTGTGAATAAGCCATGGTATTTGTGAGTCGATTCTTGAGGCGAGGATGTCACACCTTTGTGCTTAAACTATTTTACAGATTCTTGGTATAATGAGTTAAGGGAATTGCTTAATAGGTTGTGTCCATGAGTGTAGTTTGATTGCTCGAGGACGAGCAATGTTTAAGTGTGGGGTATTGATGTGTGGCTATAATTCATGGTTTAACACATTATGTGCCTTGCATTTTACATGCTTTAATGATAAATTACACTTTATTTGCACGTGATGGAGTCTATTTTATATGTAGGTGAATTAGAGATGAAAGTAGAGCAAAAGGGATACTTAAACGTTGAAAGTGTGCTCGAGAACAATGAAAATAGAGGCAAGGCAAAGGCCAGCTCAACCAGGCTTTAGCCTTGCGAGGCCAGCCAAAGGCCAGGCTGAACCAGGCTTTAGCCTGGCGAGGCCAGGCTGAGGCTGGCGTTAGGCTGGCGACGCCAGGCCTGGGGCCAGGTCTAGTCCGAGTTTTGAAGACTTAATTCGTCTCCTGGTTTGACTAGGACTTAGCCTACATGTTTAGGTCTTTTCCTACACATATAAATAGACCTAAAAACGTCACTTTTGACATACTTTAGACAGCCGAGAGGAGATCGACTTCAGACCTAGGGAGAGCGCGGAGCCGTCGTGGAGACCGGAGATTCGACCTAAGGAGGCAAGAACATGCTAGGAGCAAGGTGGAGAATTCTTCTACGAGTTTTTCACTTCCTTCTTCCTATTTTCATTATTGGTTATGAATTATAGTATTGTAGTTGTGCATTGATAATAGGTGAATTTGACTATAATCACACCTTAAATAATCACCTTCTTGTGTAGTTTTAATGCTAAAAGTGATGATAAAATGCTCTTATTAGTGCTTTTCATGATTTGTAGGTGATATATGTATAAAGACGGCTAAGGAGCAGTTTTGGAGTCAAAAGTGATGAAAAAGAGGCCAACTGTGAAATTTCCTAAGTGACCCGTACAAAAACAGGCCGAAGATTCAGAGAACTGGATCCACCGCGGTTTCACCGCGACCGCGGCAGAACCGCGGTGGGAAGCAGCTGCAGAAGTTGTGAGAATCCGCGAGGGTGTTTGGCCGCGGTTCTACCGCGACCGCGGCAGAACCGCGGCAGGCGCAGAAACTTCTGGGACCAAAGTGTCAATTACGGGATTTTTAGACCTAAACCCTATTTAAAACATTAGACTTCGCCCAAGAGAGGCATGTATTGATTTTTTAGGTTTCTTAGCAAGGAAAACAATTGTGAGAAAGTACTCTAAACATCTTTCTTCTTTTCTTTTGATTTTATGATGAATTCAAGCTTAGTTTATGTTCCCATAGTCATGAGTAGCTAAATTCCTTGTCTAAGGTGTTGATGGAACCTATTGGGTGACGAACTTCTCGTTTATGTGAATACAAATTGCTAGTTTAATCTTTATTTGTTCAACTTCGTGTTCGTTGTAGTTAATTGACAGGATCCTCAATTAGCTGTGCCTATTTAGTGTGCATAACTTGGAAAAGAGTGCATATTTAGGGTATTGTTGAACAACACCACTCCTAGATTATTAGAGGAATCTATAATTGCGGGTTTAAAGGCGGGATTAGGAATAACGAAGCCTTGGGTGCAATCTAAATTGAATTGTGCTAAATAAAGTAAGCTAGTGTATCTCGGGAGAGTGCAATAGTAAATTACTGT
>NC_031990.1:45483078-45576915 GCF_001879085.1 Nicotiana attenuata
CCCCCCAACCCCCCCCCCCCCCGACTCCCCCCAAATTCAGCATTAGTACTTGACGCTTTGACTGTCCCGTCCGTGTTTAATTTGGAATAACCCATTGTTGGAGGTTCCCATTTGATATACATTGGTAACGATTATTTTTTGTGTGTGGAACTATTGGTTAGGTAAAAAAATCGGTTGCAAGTTGATTTATAAAAATAATGTTGGGTGTACATTTGGAATTTTGGAAGATGTTTATATTTCTAATGTTCCACAAATGCCATAAAGTGAAGGGGAATAGTATTTGGTGAGGTATGAAACTCTTATTGGCGAAACTATGTGATTGAATACGTTTTCTAAGCCACGCATAGTTAGGAATTATTGCATGATTAATATTTTGTATGCAACTCATTAGTTTTATAGCATGGCAACATTGTCTTGCGTTAGTGTATTTGAATAGAATGTGACTAATTATTTCTTCGTGCACTTGACAGATAGTACATACGTTGCAAGAGAGGATTCCAAGTCTAGTTACATAGACTAGATTATACATACTATAAGTGCGCTAAAAATTTCCAGAAGACAAAGTTTTTTACCCTCCAAATATTTCAGTGAAAAATAAAATTACATCAATATAATTCAAATAAACTAGCAATGGCAATAATAATAACAGCATTAACACAATACAGACGTGTTTAGAACTAGGAGATTCTTAGAACAAAATAGTTGCGCAAAATTTCATAAAAATAAAACTATAACCAAAAGGGGGAAAAAACACATATCCAACATAGAACGGGATCAACCATTGGTAATTATAATATTTTCTTGTTCAGGCAAAAAGAATAAAATCCAGCAAAATTAAGCTTAAAGAAAATGTTTATATCATATTTACGAATTCCTCAAAATCGATCTTCCCATCTCCATCTTCATCAAAAGCCAAGATCATCTTTCTGCAATTTTCCAATTCTGCAGCATGCTTCAATCCAAGAGCGTACAGAACTCTCTGCAATTCCGTTTCGTCAATAAAACCATCTTTGTTCTCATCAAATACATCAAAAGCTTCTCCTAAATACTGCATATTATATTCTTCTTCTCCAAACAAGTCATATAAATTGTCTAAATCAAACCTCTCCTGTAGTTTTTCACCTTCAGGGTGGCAAAAAAATCCCAGTTTAGCCATTATAATCTCTACCTCTTCTCTGCATAAGCTTCCATCAACTAACATAAAAGGGGTTGTTTTCTTGTTTTTTTCCAGGTGATCTGATGGACCCACCTTGGATTTTTTAGAATTTTGTGTTTGGGACAAAAAGTTGATAAATTTTCTTCCCCAATCAAAGATTATGTACAACAAGAAGAAACCAACTAAGCCATGAATTAGCAAAGGCACAGGAACGGTAGTTAAAGGTAACTTCTTGAATGTAAAGCGATTGAGATAGCTAGGAGCTGCCATTGGCTATATTGCCTAATGGAGCTTCTCTCTGATTGAGGATGGAGAAAATTACAGAATTTTCTCCTTTCTATAAGGGTTATGTTAAAGCATGCAAATACAAAAAAAGAGATGGTCTTTTTCTCTTCAGGTTTGCGACAAGGGTGGAGAGGAATGGTAGGGAATAATTCTTATGTGTACGTTATATATAACGAAAGTTTTTTTTTTTTTTTAATTATTATTATTCCGAAAGGCTTAGTAACCATTAATTCGAAAGTTGATGAATTTGCAGTTTTAGTCCCTTTAATATCAATAAATAATTAAACAGGATTAACTTTCAATTTATGAGAATGTAGTTTGATTCTTCCGCTTGTGAATTTTTAAGAGTTTAATGAATTATTTTAATTATTATACTATTTAATTATTCATGTGTTATCTTACTTCTTAAGAATAATATGGTAATATAATTTTAAAATAGCATAATCTTATACTCTTTCTGTTTTAATTTATTTGGCACCATTTGACTAGGCACAAAGTCTAAGAAAGAAGGAAATTTTTGAAAACTTATTGTCTTAAACATATTATAACATTTGTGTAGTTATAAGACTTTTCAAAACTAATAGTCTTAAACATTTGATAACATTTGCCTGACTATAAAAACTTCTCACTAAAGAAATAATGCTATTATATTTAAAACGGACTAATAAGAAAATAGTGTCAACAATGTGAAACAAATACAATATAACACATTTTTAATAATAAAAATTGAAAACTTAATTGTACCATAGATAAGGATTAAAATTAAAATTGATCAATAATTTGAGAGACGAATAGTGTTATTATCCCTCATTTTAATGAAAGTTGAAAAAGGAGGATTGAGGAATGTGCTTGTCGGGTTCGTTGATTTCAGTCAGTGGGTTAGAAGTTAGAATAATCAAGATTAGATTATTGCTACAAGTGTCAAAGAATGCGAAAGTCAGTGGGTATTCTTGTTGGAGTCGTTTGCCTTTGGCCTCTGGACGGGAATTTGGTGGCCCTCTTTTACTTTATTTCTTTTACTTTTTTGTCTTTTTATGATTTGATTTGACTGTTTTAATTAGTACTACTACTACTACCAGTATTTGACTATTTATGAGAAAAAAAAGTAGAAGGAAGTTGCTCTGCTGTATGTGATAGTGCAGTTTCATGTCATCTTTTCTTCTTAATGCGTTGCTTTATATGCAGTGAAGGGTGGGTTAGGGATATAATAGATATGCCCTAGATCCAATATCATATCTGATGATCTGAACATATTTTTTGTGAACATTATTTGATATATAATATATATGGCATTTGATATTCTTTTATCATTGTTATTAATTGCTTGATTAATTTGATAAGGTCCTTGATTAAATTTTGAGACTTGACATTGTGATGGAGATCATGATAATGAGAGTAAAGTTTCTTATAATTTAATCTAAATTTGTTCTTGATCGTAGGATTATTAATTTGGACATTAGTAATCCGGTTAGATCAATATTTATGTGATCGTCTTTATGGGATAAAGATTAGTTGATCTCATTAACTAAATTACATAGATAGATGATGCATATAGAGATATGGTCATTGAACCGACTCATTGGATAATTCCTAATGGTTAGAATTACCATAAGCTGTCAATAGGATATTCTCTTGAAGAATGTGATGTAATAATTTCCTTTGACTTGAGATCGTCATAGTAATTGACAAGTTATTTATTGTGCTTTGATACCAGACACCTATGGCCCTAGGGCGATAGTTGAAAGGATATTGGGTACGATTAAATACTTGTAGAATTAGTGATTGATCAAGATGGAATCTGTCAACTTTTGGTAATGAGTTTAAGCTCCATGTTGTCATGAATTATAAACGACCAAACTAAGACCTTGGCCAGGGCAATTGAATGAAAGAAGAAATGAGTTTCTTAGCTCATTCAATGGTCGATTATATTTGACATGAACACATAGTTGGTCGCCTATTAGGATTTGACAGTTGAACCATATCCTAGGGTGATCCAGAGCTATAAGGACAGAAGGAATTACTACAATATTCTTCTACTGGTTCTTGAGAGTAAATTGTATACTTCATGCTATCCGGTCGTTAAGGAGTGTTGCTAGACGCCACCCTTGATTAGTATATTGATATGATCAATTTACTACCGGTTTAGTATTGAACCTATGGGGTCGCACACTAACGAGTGTTCTGATCTTTGCTAAAGGATTAATTACTTTATTATTTGATAATTAAATTAAGGAATTTAAATTAGTCAAATAAATTTAGGTAGTTAGTCCAAATGAAATATTATTATATTCTTTGCTAGCACAGAGGATATAATTAATATTGTGAACAAATTGAAATTTTCTATTTGGATTAGAAAATTAAATTATATCTCTTAGTTAAAATATATATGATATATTTGATACTCATAATTAATATTTATTTATATATACAGATATATAAAATATTAGTTAAAAGACTCATAAGTTAAAACCAACTTTGAGTTGGATTAACCAGAAAGTCCACAAAGGACGTGAGGCTCTCAAAATCTCATGAGTAATGGGATTAGTAGTTTACGTATAAGGTCCAAAAGGACTTGTTGGCTACTTTGTCCTATTGTGAATAGGATTTGTATTTTACAATATAAAATTATAAGAAGTGCAATATTGAGAATTGATCCTCACGTCAGTCACGGTCTTCACGTTTCCCTTAACCTAAATTGATAATTTGGTGCTCGAGTATATATAGATACGCACATCACCAAATAACGAGAGGAAGTGAAAAACTTCAGATGAGCCGCAAGAATATCACTTTGTGAAAGTGAGAATACAATNATATATATATATATATACACACACACACACGTATATATATATATATATATATATATACGTGTGTGTGTGTGTGTGATATATATAAAATAAATTAGTATTGATTTATATAAAGGTTATGTATATAATATTAATTTATACTCCAATTTGGAATTGGAATCGTAAAGTCCATAAGGACGTGAAAGTCCAATTGGACTTAACATAAAACACATTCAGTCACCGCCTCAATTCTCCAAAACCTAATGGGAACAATGTGATGTTTGATGATATAAATATATCATTACAACATAAGGCACAAGATATAGAAAAAAGAAAAAACGTGAGTGGCTAGAATCAAAAATACTCCTGACAAGAAAAATTAGTTTTCTTGGTCTTTTACGTTTAGGCTACGGTTTTTGAGAAAAGCTTTAGCACAATATTTTCGTTCAATTTGTTCGTGGGTTTCATTGATCAAAGAGTTGATAGCAAGGATCGGTCTCGGTGTGGATACGCATAGAGTCTTCGCACTATCGAAGAAATTTTGAAACGAGACTCTCTTCACCAGGTACGTCTTAGATCCGATCTTTGACATGTATATAAATTTTAAACACGAAAAGATCTTCCTAGGATTGTTATTGTCTTCCGCTGCGTGTTACGAATACCTATACGCAATCCTTCAGGGTGGATTGAAATGTCTTTAGTATTCTGCTGCATTTTCTATACTTCTGCTTAGAAAGAATGGGTAAATATAATAAATCTAGAATATGTGTTTTATTATTACGTACTGATATGAGTAATATCTATACAGAGATATATGATGAAATCCTAGATCAAGATTGAGCTACTGAACTACGGAGGTGAAGAAGCAGTTACGCAGACACAGAGAAGAAAGTGATTCTCTTCATTTCCTGTTAAATTGGTTATTACACTATATATATATATATATATACTAGTTTCTCGACACGTGCGTTGCACGTGGGTGTCGAGTTATGATCACACGATATTATAAAATTATATTTATAATATCTATAAACTTTTATACACAAAAGAACAAAGTACGAGTTACTGTGATGATCAATGTGAATCTTCGTATAGTGACTTGTTTGTTGAATTCAACATAATTGAATATTGTCTGAACATACAAAAATAAACGATCCAAATTTAAATAGATACATGTGATTTTTCCAACAAGCTTAGTGTTCCGATCACTCCACTAAGGGCTCCGTTGGATTCATGCTCACGCTCTCTACCTCTACCCATAATTCTATATTTCTGGTTCAAAGCCTACATTAACGATCAAGTAAACAAGGAAATAACAGAGGAAAGATGATGATTTGAAGCTCATGTTTGCGGTGTCGATATTTTTATTTATTCTATAAATAAGGCATTTAGGTTATTCAAAAGGGTAATTAGATCTCTAGCATTTTAGTTTTGGGGGTCGTACTTTTACAATAACACAGATATTGATTTATATACAATATAGATTTAGATTTATATATACCAACATTGCCTTTTTTATTTGACGCTAATTGAACATAGTATTCTTCATTTGCTCATAAATAAAGTTTATTTGAATTTAAAATATAGTAATTATTCAATGCTAGAGTACTGATTAAGGAGGATCAAGACCCTTTTATTCATTTATAAACAAATAAGGAGCATAAAAACTACCCCTTTCAAAAGAACAATTTTCATGAGTTTGAACGTGTGTCTTTTGAAATTTGAGTTTGAATATGTATGTATTGCAAATAATAAACATTACTCAATAGAGATTATTGACTATTTCGTTCATTTTTTATCACCCAATTTTTTTAGTTCTACATAAAAAAGTTAGACTTTTTTAATTTCGTTCTCCCTTACGTACGTACAACTGATAGACAAAAGAGAAGTTATTTCACCATGAATCAATACTAATTTCTTACTTTAGTTCATAAACACCAATAGTAAACTCAAATCTAGTTGTTATATATAATAGTATTATTTGATAATCGTATTACTATGAATAGAAAAAACATATATCTTTTCTCTCTCAAAGAATTGTGTGGTTTAACAAAATAATTAACTACTTGAAAAATTCCTAATGGCTAAACAACTAAATAATTTCTTTAAAATTTAGTTATTAATGAAAAACATAACTATTTAGAGAAACACGATAAATCTATATTTTAAAAATTTTAACTTAATTATTGTATAATATAATTGTTAAATATAAAATATATATTATAAAGGGTATTTCGGTCTTTATGCAAGATATATTAAATTTATAATAAAAGGTAACCAACCTTTAAATTATGTCTAAATGTAACCCTAAAATATTTCATAATTTCAAAAATATGTTCAAGTATTAATGAAGCTTAATCCATGTCTTACTAACCTTGAAACTATAATCTTTCACATAACAGCAAATTGTATGACAATAACCGATTCATATCTCAAAAGAAATAGTAGTAACTAATATAGCCTTTCTTGTTTCTAATCATAGAATTTATATATATAAGACACAATATATTATGAGATCACGATCATCTACCCTAACATCTATAAAAGTTGTATTTCGTAAAATATTAAGGGAAGAAAACAACAAATAAATTATAAGTTGAGTGAAAAAATAATACCCGCTTTTGTTATCAAACTGTTTCGATATGTCCAAATAAGGGCCTGGCATAATAGAGTCCTTGTCGATGTCACGCGACACCTTCTCACTGTTTGACTCTTTACGTTCCTAGCTAACTTTGCAAGGTCAAATGCCGCTCCGCAGTATATCTCTTTTTGTAACGATGCATTAGTCCCATTCCTTCATCTTCTTAAACTTCTTTTTAGTTCCTCTGCTCCCATTCCTTTACTTTATCTTTTACTATTGCATTACAAAATTTGATATGTCAATATTCACATTATTTTAGTTTCCTCTCAACTGAAGAGCAAAACAACTGTTTTGTGTTGTACCCGTAGAGAAGTTTTGCATTTTGCTTTTGGTCCCTTTTTCTTACAGTCTCACGGAAGACCATTTTATGAGTAATTTTTAATTATCTTCTTTTTGGTTTCAAAAAGTCACGATCATACTTGGATGAGCTATTATCTGAAGACTAGTATAAATTAGTTAAGGAGTACATAGGAATTCAGTTACAGAGTATTTTAAATATTATGTAGTAACTAATCTAAAGGGTTGCATCTCTTCAAACAAAATTTGATGTTTTTATTTATTTTATACTAATAAAATAATTTATTTTAGAAGGATATTTTGGTAATTCAACTTTTAAGTTATGGGGTTCCCACTTTTAATATAATATAGATATAAGCTATTTGTTAAGTATCTACTTAACTAACTAATGCTCCGCTAACTTAGCATAGCTGGCATCCAGCTGTACATTCTAACACTATAACTAACATTTCAACACCCTCCCTCAAGCCGATGGTTGAAATAGATCCTTCAACCTCAGCTTGGACATCAGATAGTCGTGTTGTGCTTTTCCAAGGCTCTTAGTAAGCAAATCAGCTTGTTGTTCTTTGGTAGGCACGTGATGAGTCTTGATCAACTCTTGTACAATTTTTCCCCTCACAAAGTGACAATCAATATCAATATGTTTAGTTCGTTGATGGAAAATAAGATTAGCTACAATCTGAATTGCAGCTTTGCTATCACAGTGTAGGTCTATAGGCAAAGTGACCTTCACTCCCAACTCTGAGAACAGTCCTACAAGCCAAGTTAATTCTGCAACAGTTGAAGCCATGCTTCTAAACTCTGCTTCAGCTGAACTTCTAGCAACTGTTTCTTGCTTCTTGAACGTTCAAGATATCAATGCATCACCAAACTTAACCACATATCATGTTACTGATCTTCTTATTTGTAAGTAACCACCCTAATCTGAGTCACAATAAACTTCAAGTTTCCCAGATCCTTCTGAGGGCATCAACAGACCAAGTCCTGAAGCTGTTTTGATGTACCTGACAACTCTTAGAGCAGCATCCATATGAGATTGCTTAGGTCTGTGCATAAACTAACTAAGTACCTGAACTACATAGGAGATATCAATTCTGGTCATGGTAAGATACCGAAGTCTGCCTATCAACCTCTGATAAGGACCAACATTCTCCAGTTCTTTGTCTTTGTATCAGCTTCATTAGATCAGCTTTTGCTCATGAAACTATCAAACTCAACAAAGGTGAGTTTAGAGCTAGTCTCCAGGGGTGTACCAGCGGGTTTGACATCACCAAGTCCCATTTCAACAATTAACTCCAATGCATACTTCCTTTGGCTTATCACAATCCCTTGCTTTGACCTGGAAAACTCTATCCCCATAAAGAACTAAAGTTCACCCAGATCCTTCATCTTAAACTTGAGCTTTAAATCATTTCTAGTTTGTAAGATCATACTTGGACTGCTTCCTGTTACCAACAGATCATCAACATAGATTAGTACTAGTACTAGTTCTGTCTGCACCTTTTTTTGTGAATCCAAGCTGAACTAATGCATTTGTGAGCTTCTTGTTCCACTGTCTAAGGGCCTGTTTAAGTCCATGCAAGGACTTATGAAGTTTGCAAGCCATCCGTTTCCCTCCCTGGCTTGCAAAACTAGGAGGAACCTCCATGTATACTTCTTCAAGCAACGCCTCCATGCAAAAAAGCATTGCGGACATCCATATGATAGATGAACCACTGCTTGGCAGCAATTATAGCCAGAACAGACCTCATAGTGACCATTTTAGCCATTGGAGAGAAGGTTTTAGTGTAATCCAGACCTTCCTGTTAACTGTAACCTTTGGCTACAAGTCGTGCCTTATATCTTTCTACCTGTTCTGTAGAAGTGTACTTAACTTTAAAGACCCATTTGTAGCCAATGGGCATCTTTCCTGGAGGCAAAGCAACTATACTCCAGGTGTTGTTATCCTCCAAAGCTAAAATTTCATCCTTCACTGCAGCAATCAACTTAGGATCTTTGACAGCTTCAGCGAATGTCTTTGGTTCAACAGTGACAGAATAAGCTGCCAAAGGATGAGGAGACATTATCATAGCTGACACAGGTGGAGATAGGATAGCAGCAATGAGCCTTCCCTCTGTTGTGAGTGACATAGTCCTTCATCCAAATAGGAGGTGTGCTATCTCTGCTGGACCTTCTGCTAAGAGGAGCCTTAGGAGCAGGCAATGGTGAAAATAAAGGCAAGCTTGGCTCAGCTGGTAGAGACACTGAGACATCATGACCACCAGCAGATGAAGCTTTACCAGTGCTTGTTGCAGTTTCACTTGCTGTATTGTGGAGATGAATCTCATTACAAGATGATGAATTAGTAAAAGGAATAAGCTGAGAGTGCTGAGACGATGACTTGTTTTCAGGAGAAGAGAGAATAGCAGAAGTAAGATCCAAGACAGGGAATATAGAAGAGGTAGTATGAGCATAATTGAAAGGAAATGCATCTTCCTTGAACACTACATCACGACTGACAGTGAAGGTCCTGGAGTGAATACCATACATTTTGTAACCCTTTTGTGTCATAGGACAGCCTAAGAATACAGTTGGGATTGCTTTGGGAGCAAATTTATCAGACTTCCTCACCTCCGTAACATAACCAAGACAGCCAAACACACTCATATGTTCTAAGGAAGGAGCATGACCAAGTAAAACTTCAAAGGGAGATTTCCCTTGAATCACAGCTTAGGGCAGTCTACTTATGATATACACAGCTGTGGCAATACACTCCCCCCAAAATCGAAGAGGAACAACTACCTGAAACCTTAGAGACCTGGCAACATCTAAAATACATTTGTGTCCCCTCTCTACAACTTCATTCTGTTGTGGAGTATATATGCAAGAGGTTTGATGAATAATTCCCTTAGACCTTAATAACTCAGCCACTTGAGAGTTAAGA
Source organism: Nicotiana attenuata (assembly GCF_001879085.1). Classification (NCBI taxonomy): domain Eukaryota; kingdom Viridiplantae; phylum Streptophyta; class Magnoliopsida; order Solanales; family Solanaceae; genus Nicotiana; species Nicotiana attenuata. The sequence continues at coordinate 45,493,167 of NC_031990.1, forward strand.
AATTCACTCCCAATATCTGCCGCGCCCTCTTTTTCCTCGCGGAGTCCGGGTTTCGACGTTCATTGGGAACAACTCATTTCCTTTTGGGAATTGGGTATTTGAATTTTAAAGAGTCGTCACCTAACAGATTTAAGGCGCGTTAGGGCACCTAAAGCAAGTAACTCATGAAACCGGTTTGCATTACCAGAGACTTGGGTAAGGGCTCGAAATAACCTTGAGGGGAAGGTGTTAGGCACCCCTCGCGGTCCACAACGGTGGGTTCCGGCTGAACTCAGATTATGTGAATTAGTCATTAAAGAAACAAAGCACATAAACACATAATGTTTATTTAAACGGGTAAAGGGGTCCTAGGTTTGTTGGCCTATAGGATCACATCTGTACAATACCCGGTAAGCCTTCCTCAAATAGAGGGGTTACACGTGGCATTAGCGCACAAGTCATCATATCCTTTACTACCCAATTACCCTCCCCTTGGTCATAGCCTAAAACGTTCTAGCAACCTTAAGATGTATCCTATGCGTGCATTACCCGTCCCTTTACTTATATAGTCCCGGAGGTATTTAGGACTTCTAGTTAAGGTGGATCTAGACTCTCCTACAGTAATTAAAAGGAGAAAATTCTAGGCGACAAACAAAACACGTAGGACTGGACCAAAGATAGAACAGTTAAAAGACTCACATTTTACCTCCACAAATAGAACAAGCAAGTGCACCTCTCAAACAACAAATTTCATATGTTTTAGAGAGGTCCTAGAACAGGATATCTAGGTGGGCATGACAAGAAGAGAATATGCAGCATTGAGTTAAAGCATTAAAGACCTAATCAGTTTGCCTACCGATTTTAGGATTTGTTGAATCTGGGCAATTCACAAATAAGCACAGCATAGTTTCCAGTTTTTAATAAGATTTTAATTACCTACAGGCTTGCCTAGGCGGAGATACCCTATAAACATGCTATCTAAAATGTAATCAGGATCAATTTAAAACAAATAGTTTTGAACTCATTAAGTCCTATAGGCATGCTTGTCTAAATGTTGAACATTACAGAGCTGGTTTACATACATTTAATCCCAGAACATGATATCTAGGTGTTGGGATTGCTTTTAAACATGATAGTTTCTGATTTATGCAATGTAGAAATGGTTTTAAAGCGAATGCAATAACAGTCCTAAAGCAGGATCTCTAATGCACATAACGAATGGACGTTTTTGTTAAGCAGGATTATAGAAGTAATTTAATAACAGAATTTCTAGGTGATCATGATTATGCAGAAGTAGAATTTCGTAACAAATGAGATGATGAGCCTATAACATATTTTCTAGTATGCCAAACAATCCTAAAGCATGGTTTCTAAAGCAAGTAAACATGATAAACCTAAGGCATGATTTCTAATGCATGTAAACATAATAAATCTAAAGCATGATTTCTACCCGATTTCCCTCACAAAAATCATATAAGAATCCCCTTCCCTTTTACTAATTTCCCCAATATCTATTTACAAGGATTATTATTACAGACCATAAATGAATTACATAATGAATAAAGCTATACTATAGGGAGCCTAAAATAGTGAACCTGGAAATACCAAGCCTTCAAACAGTCCCAGATGCCATAGTCTCATGATGTCCAATAAGGGTATCCTGGTGCGTCAAAGTTCCCAAGGGCCTCAGGGACCCCGGGCAATCCTCACACCAAGATCCTTTTAAATAGAAGAGTATTTATGTGCAGTGTGGAAGGGCCATCCCCGGTGTGCCAGAGTTCGGAGGAATCTCGTGGATTCCTAGGCAGTACACACACTGGAGGGGCGGAACTTAAGTAATCTAAGAGTAGAAGTGAGAGTGCTTGACATAGTTGATTTTTAAAAACAATATAGAGGTAAAATCTTTAGGAGTAGTAATAGTATGGAGAAACATATTAGGAGTGAAAAAACATGTTAAAAACCTTTTGAGGGAAAGGAAGGTTCAACAAACAATAGCACAGTCACAAAAGCATCACACCGCCTAGTATCAATTTCACCTTGTCAATTAGTTCTAGATGTACAAGCAGTTACAAAAAAGGGAGTAGGGGTTAGGGAACACAAAACACTTGAAACAGGAGCACATAGGAAGAAGGGTGAAGGCAGTCATGTTAGTTAATAGAGACACAGAGTAGGCAGGAATACTGATTTAAGGTCTAAATTACAATCATACTTAGTGATAAGCATGCTATTTAAGAACACACAAGACTTAAGCACTGCAATAAACATGTTGGCTAAACACAGTGAGACATAAGTTTGGATACAGAGGCAATCATGCTGAAGAATACAGGTAGAACCACAAAGATTCAATCACACAAAGTAGCCATACTAGTTGGGGTTACAGGACAGGGAAAACACAAAAGTAAATAGGCTGTTTAAGACCATATTGAATACTTAAGCAAATAGACATGCTGATTAAAACAGTGAACAAGAGAGGGTGAAACTTAAGTAATTGATCACACCAGCAAACGGGAAAGAATAATTAAATGCCTAAGCAATTAAACTAGTGCAGAAAGAGACATGGATTTACAAGGAGCACATAGATTTGAATTTCGGAATGACATTGAAATAGGAACATACCAGTTAAGGAGGCAAAAGCAGAAAGTAAAGTAAGCAGGATTCCACAGTCTAGCCTTGGCTTTCAGCCGGCTAAACAAGCAATGAGAACAAGTAGCGAAAAGAGAGATGAGAGAGAGTTTGTGTGCGTGTGTTTTCTGAACTACTGTTCGTGTGAAGAATCAGAATGAGAGTGTATATATAGGAGTCTAATAGTGTAAGTAAATAAGGCAAGTCAGGTAAATATTGTAAATAAGGTAAGGGAGGCAATCAAATAATCAATCAAACTTGACAGGGGCAGAAAATTGGGGAATTAGACCCATAAATAACTCTGATTGAATTTTAAATAAGGCAAGAAGTAGGTTTATCAGTCAATTAGGCTCAGAATCTGTAAATCAAACAATCAATCACACGAAGAAGGCAATCATAGGTAATTAGAGACCATTCAAGGATCAACAACCCATAAATAGGCAAGAGACGCCAATTAGGAGCCTCTGGATTAAGGAAGCCAAGCAGAAATCAGCAAACTATTTTAGCAAACAATGATACCCTAGATAATTTAGTTAATCAGTAAATTATTCAAACAATAACGGACAAAAAATGTTGAAATCCAACAATGAAAAGTCAAGTAATTGAGCCAGGATCATAGCCATGAGAAAGATTAAACAAAACATCAGAATTTCAAAAAATCTTTTGCGAAGCAGAAACCCTAATTTGAAAAATACCTAAAGTTGATTACAGTAGGAGAATCAGAGGACCCTTAAAGAAAATAGCCATGGAAACTTGAAACACTTCAAATATGCAGAGATTCGGACAACAAATAACAAAGAAACCAAAAACCCTACGTAGCAAAGTGCTAAAAAATCAGTTAACAGTAGAGAAATAAGAGAACCTTAAAGAAAAATCAGTGATGAACTCAGAATCGCTCCAGATCTACAAAGATCTGGACAGATTCAAGTCTAAACATTAGGTTTTTGAAGAAAAAAAGGAAAGAGTAAAGAGAATCTGGTCTTGAACCAGAGATTTGAACCGCAAAACATCGATAGAAAAGCACTCACAGACCAAAGACGGACTCTCCGAGAGTCTTGAACAAGATCTGGACTAGATTTCTTCGAGGTCTTTCCATGAAATCACATAAATGAGCATTCAGTAGTAGTAGGAGACCAGTAGAAGTCTCAAACGGCCATGGAAACTCATGGATCGAGTAGGAATCGAAGATATTAGGGCTAGTTTTGGGTGGCAGCGACTAGGGTTAGGGGTTGAGTTGAGAGAGAATTGAAGAGAGGACGGAACGAAGGCGGCGGAGTATGATGGAAAATGGGCTAGGTTAGAGGGGGGTCATTTGAGATTATTTTGGCAAGAAAGAACAAGGGCCGTTGATCTCAGAGATCAACGACTAGGATTAGAAGGGGGTCTGGGTCGGGTTAGGTTTAATTGGGTTGGGTATGATTTGAATTGGGCCTGGGTAGATTTGGGCTAATTTTAATTGAATTGGGATTGAAATTGGGCCGTTTTAATTAGGCTAGGTCCAAAAATAAAAAGGGCCATTTATTAAATACCCATTTAATTGATAAAAAATAATTTTAAAAATAATTAACAGATTACCAAAAATGATTTTCATACCTAGAAATGTTTTAAAAATAATTACCTAGTATTTAAAAATATAAAAGGCTATTTTCTGGTAAAGTAATGTAATAATGCATGCATGGGCCATAATTGCAAAGCAATTGCAATTGTAACCCCAAAAGTGCAAATGTGGCTATTTGTGCAATAATTAAAACTTAGTGCAAATGTAAATGATAAAATTAAACCACAAAATTATTATAAAATTATTTGTGGTTTAATTAGTAACTCTTTACATAAATAAAATACTGGAGTAATTAATTAAAACCCTTAAAATGCAGAAATTATGAAAAAATATTAATTGATGCTAATGCATGGTTTTGGAGGTATATATGCATTTTAAAAAAATATTATAGGGAAAAATTGGGTATCAACAACTTCCCCTCTTTACCCGGGAAGGGTGAAAGAGTTTTCGGGTAAAGAAATGATATCCAATTTTGACTGATTGGGATGTTTTGAAAAATAGAGGCCGAACACTAGTCTCTGGGCTGCCTACATATCTCTGGCTTTATAGGAATCAGGCCATGTGTAGTTCTGGATTCATCGGTAGAATATACCGATGAAGTCATCACAAGAACGGACACGAGACTTTGGAATGGGTGGAAAGATGGTTATGGTGAACGGTCAGATTTGAGATAATTTGAACGAACTGGAGTGGGATTGCTCCTGTTGGGGTAATGGCTGCTTGTCGGGTCACCTGCAAGTGAAGAGATACTACAAGTATATATTTGTGCGGAAATTTAAACATGATGCAGATTCCCTTCGAACCATGAGAATTGTCTTTGGACGGTTGAGGATGACGTCCTTAGACTATGATGTCCTGGGCCATGAATTGTGAGATAGGAGATTCGCAGGCCATGAAATGATGTTCTCGGCCATGAAAATGGTGCCTCCGAACCATGACGCCTTTGAATAATGATATGCAAATTTGAGAGATCCCCAGGTCATGGTATGGTGTCTTCCGGCTATGAGGATGATGCCTTTAGACAATGACACTTTGGACAAGTTGGCGATATTTCAGCCCATGAGATGCAATAAAATGATGCTAAAAACAACAAGACAAGGCTCAATCTTGTGAGGTTGAGGGCAGAGCTTAGCCCGAAAGAGGGGCAAATAGATAGTGCCAGAGAGACAGTGCTTAGTCTTAGTAAATAAAGGCGATGATTGGCCTTATGCAAATAGGAGGCAGAGCTTAGCCTCATTCAAGATTCGGAACAGGGCTTAGTCCCATGCAAATGGAAGGCAGAGCTTAGCCTTATGCAGAAATAGAGGCAGATCTTAACATCATGCAGATGGAGACACAGCTTAGTCTCATGCAAGATTCGTGACAGGGCTTAGTCCCATGCAAATGGAAGGCAGTGCTTAGCCTTATGCAAAAATGGAGGCAATGCTTAGTCTCATGCAGATAGAGACAGAGCTTAGTCTCATGCAAGATTCGGGACAGGGCTTAGTCCCATGCAAATGGAAGGCAGAGCTTAGCCTTATGCAAAATGGAGGCAGGGCTTAGCCTCATGCAGATGTGGAGGCAGGGCTTAGCCTCATGCAGATGTGGAGGCAGGTCTTAGCCTCATGCAGATGGAGACAAAGCTTAGTCTCATGCAAGATTCGGGACAGGGATTAGTCCCATGCAAATGGAAGGCAGAGCTTAGCCTTATGCAGATATGGAGGCACGGCTTAGCCTCATGCAGATAGAGACAGAGCTTAGTCTCATGCAAGATTCGGGACAGGGCTTAGTCCCACGCAAATGGAAGGCAGAGCTTAGCCTTATGCAAAATGAAGGCAGGGCTTAGCCTCATGCAAGATTCGGGACAGGGCTTAGTCCCATGCAAATGGAAGGCAGAGCTTAGCCTTATGCAAAATGGAGGCAGGGCTTAGCCTCATGCAGATGTGGAGGCAGGGCTTAATTCCATGCAAATGGAGACAAATCTTAGTCTCATGCAAAAGTCGGGACAGGGCTTAGTCCCATGCAAATGAAAGGCAGAGCTTAGCCTTATGCAGATATGGAGGCTGGGCTTAGCCTCATGCAGGATTCGGGACAGGGCTTAGTCCCATGCAAATGGAGACAGAGCTTAGTCTCATGCAAGATTCGGGACAGGGCTTAGTCCCATGCAAATGGAAGGCAGAGCTTAGCCTTATGCAGATACGGAGGCAGGGCATAGCCTCATGCAGCATTCGAGACAGGGCTTAGTCCCATGCAAATAGAGACAGAGCTTAGCCTTATGTAGATATGGAGGCAGGTCTTAGCCTCATGTAGGATTCGGGACAGGGCTTAGTCCCATGCAAATGGAGACAGAGCTTAGCCTCATGCAAAATGGACGCAAGGCTTAGCCTCATGCAGATTNGACAGGGCTTAGTCCCACGCAAATGGAAGGCAGAGCTTAGCCTTATGCAAAATGAAGGCAGGGCTTAGCCTCATGCAAGATTCGGGACAGGGCTTAGTCCCATGCAAATGAAAGGCAGAGCTTAGCCTTATGCAGATATGGAGGCTGGGCTTAGCCTCATGCAGGATTCGGGACAGGGCTTAGTCCCATGCAAAAAAAATAAAATAGCAGGTGATAACAGAGTTTTCTTAGCTGGTAATAGGTTTCAGTATCGCGGTTGTTATGAAGATTGTGGCTTGGAGGCATGTACATTCTTCACTCCTGCATCCAAAGAAAAATTGTAAGTTCTATAAAAGGGGAAGTCGGTTCGTGCTTCCGTCGGCTTGCTTGGCTTGCTTCGCTTGGTCCGAAGGTCCTGTTCAAATCATTGGGGGTAGCGTTGGCTAAAAAGAGACATTTTACAAGCAAGCATGCATAGCAATAAAAATATTATTTTAGAAATTGGTTAGATGAACCAGTGACTGTGACACGATCCGAGACACCGCAAGCTCTCATGCTATAGAATTTTGAGGTCCTCCTCAAAATTCTAACCCAGTTAGATGGACACGTTTGACTGCTGCACCTGCTACGATCGGCTGAAATTGCTTCGAAATTTGAGGGTCCTCCTCAAAATTCTGCCCCAGTTTCTGATTGATTTCTAACTTTCTGGCATGATGGCGTTGGCTGGACTTGCTCCGGACTTTTGAGGGTCCTCCTCAAAATTCTGCCCCAGTTTCTGGTTCTGGGGGGAAATGAAAATTTTATTATGATATGACCGAACCCACAAGGCTGCCTACGTATCCCCTCTTAAACGAGAATCAGGTCAAGCGTAGTTCAATTTACATCATTTTGTGAAAACATAAATAGTTACACATAGTATCGTTTGACTGCATCTGAGTTGATCAGTTTTGGCCAGACTTCCATTTCTGGAAGTATGAGGGCTTCTCCTATCAATACTCTATGAACCATGTAAGGTCCTTGCCAGTTGGGAGAGAATTTCCCTTTGGCTTCGTCTTGATGCGAAAAGATTTTCTTCAACACCAGCTGCCCCGGTGTGAACTGTCTCTGCTTGACTCTCTTGTTGAAGGCTCTAGACATTCTGTTCTGATAGAGTTGCCCATGACACACTGCATTCATCCTTTTTCCGTCTATGAGGGCTAGCTGCTCATAACGACTCCTTATCCATTCTGCGTTGTTGAGCTCAGCTTCTTGTATGATTCTCAGGGAAGGGATCTCCACTTCAGCGGGAATAACAACTTCAGTACCATAAACCAGTAAGTAGGGAGTTACCTCGGTTGATGTGCAGACTGTGGTACGGTATCCCAATAAAGCGAATGGCAGCTTCTCGTGCCATGGCTTGTGATTTTCTACCATCTTTCTCAGTATCTTCTTGATATTCTTGTTAGCGGCTTCTACAGCTCCGTTCATCTGAGGTCTATAGGCTGTGAAATTCTTGTGCTTGATTTTGAAAGTCTCCACATGTTCTTCATCAGATTACTGTTGAGATTGGAGGCATTGTCAGTGATGATTGATTCTGGAACTCCAAAACGGCAAACAATCCGATCGCGGACAAAATCTGCCACGACTTTCTTAGTTACTGCCTTGTAAGATGCTGCTTCAACCTATTTGGTGAATTAATCAATAGCTACCAAGATGAACCGATGCCCATTTGAGGTGGTGGGTTCGATTGGACCAATGACATCCATTCCCCAAGAGACGAATGGCCAAGGCAAGCTTGTTGCATTGAGCTCATTTGGCGGCACTTTTATCGTATCGGCATGTACTTGACATTGGTAGCATTTTCGGACATACTGGATGCAATCTATCTCCATGGTCATCCAAAAATAACCGGCCCTAAGTATCTTTTTGACCAAGACAAAGCCGTTCATATGTGGGCCGCAGGTCCCAGCATGTATCTCCTCAAGTAGCTTAGAAGCTTCCTTTGCGTCGACACACCTTAGCAATCCCAAATCAGGAGTTCTTCTGTACAAGGTTCCTCTGCTGTGGAAGAAATTGTTGGACAACCTCCGAAGCGTACGTTTCTGAGTATGATTTACATGCTCCGGATATTCTCCCTTTGCCAAATATTCTTTGATATCGTGAAACCAAGGCTTCCCATCTGTTTCTTCTTCAAATCTGAATCACCGATTACCAATAGCTCCTGAATATTCATGTCGATGGCCGTGTTGAGCCCTAGTATGCAGGCTTCATACTCTGCCATGTTGTTGGTGCAGGGAAATGTGAGTTTAGCAGATACCGGATAATGTTGGCCAGTTTCCGACACCAAGACGGCTCAAATGCCGACTCCCTTAAAATTTGCCGCTCCGTAAAAGAACATTCTCCAACCGTCGTAGGACTCAGCAATATCTTCTCCTATGAATAACACCTCTTCATCGGGAAAATACCTTTTCAGGGGTTCGTATTCTCCTTCCACAGGGTTCTCAGCAAGATGATCTGCCAGTGCCTGTCCCTTGACTGCTTTGTGAGTCACATAAACAAAGTCGAACTCGCTCAACAGGATTTGCCACTTATCCAGCTTGCCAGTGGGCATGGGTTTCTGAAAGATATCCATCCTTGATATGAGGTATGTTCTGTAGGCACAGAAGTAATGCCTCAACTTCTGAGCTATCCAAGTCAGAGCGCAGTAGGTACGTTCTAATAGAAGGTACCGCGCTTCATATGGAGTGAACTTCGTACTCAGGTAATAGATAGCTTGTTCCTTTCTCCTTGTCTCGTCGTGTTGCCCCAGAACGCAGCCAAAAGCTCCATCTAGCACTGCAAGGTAGAGTAACAAGGGTCTACCTGGCTCTGGCGGGACCAAGACTGGTGGTGTTGATAAGTACTCCTTGATCTTATCGAAAGCCTTTTGACAATCTTCGGTCCAACTAGTTGCAGCATCTTTATTCAACATTTTGAAAATTGGCTCACATATAAATGTGGACTGGGCTATGAACCGGCTGATGTAGTTTAGCCGTCCTAGAAAACTCATTACATCTTTCTTACTCTTCGGCGGCGGTAGCTCCTGGATGGCTTTGACTTTTGACGGATCCAATTCTATCCCTCGGCGGCTGACAATGAACCCAAGTAACTTTCCTGCGGGAACACCGAAAGCGCATTTTGTGGGGTTTATTTTTAGGTTGTATTTCCGTAGTCTGTCAAAAAACTTCCTCAAATCGGCTATATGATCTGTGGCTTTCTTGGATTTGTTGATGACGTCGTCCACATATACCTCGATCTCCTTATGTATCATGTCATGAAAAATGGTAGTCATAGCCCCCATGTTGGTGGCCCCAACAGTCTTTAGGCCGAATGACATCATCTTATAACAGTATACTCCCCATGGTGTAATGAAAGCCGTTTTCTCAGCGTCCTCTTCGTTCATCCAGATCTGATGGTAACCGGCAAAACAATCGACAAATGACTAGAGTTCATGATTGGCACAATTGTCGATTAGGATGTGTATGTTTGGAAGCGGGAAATCATCCTTTGGGATGGCCTTGTTGAGATCCCGATAATCAACACAGACCCTGACCTTCCCATCTTTCTTTGGAACTGGCACGACGTTGGCTAGCCAAGTTGGGTATTCAACCACCCTGAGGACCTTGGCCTTGATTTTCTTAGTAACCTCCTCCTTGATTTTCAGATTCATGTCAGGCTAGAACTTCCTGAGTTTCTGTTTTACTGGTTAACATGCTGGGTTTGTGGGCAACTTGTGAGCCACAATGGATGTACTCAACACGGTCATATCATCATATGACCATGCAAAGATGTCCTCATACCCTTTCAAGAACTGTGTGTACTCTTCTTTTTCTGATGGCAACAAGTGGATGCTGATGCGGGTTTCCTTGACAGTTTCAGAGTCTCCCAAGTTGATTATTTCTGTTTCGTCCAGATTGGACTTAGCTTGTTCTTAAAGTCTTCTACTTTTCTGACAATTTCCTCGGGTATGACATCTTCTTCTTCCGAAACACTATCCTTTTGTTGCGTCGTCTCATTATATGTCACAATTGTAGGTTCATCGAGATAGGAAATGATAATGCTGTATAGATAAAGATATGAGGGAAAAATGACAATAATAAATATTGATTCATTGAAGCATAAAAGCGATTTTCGATAATTTAAACGACGTTTCGGAAAATTAGAAATATTATTCAAAACAAATTGCCAAAAAGTGAAATCATTTTTCTTAGACAATAAACAAAACAATGTTGTTCAGCCTCGCTACCCCGGGACTCGTCGGGCCCTGGATGGTCTGACAGTCCATTTCTTGAGGAATGACCCTCCCTCCACAGCTCGGATGGTAGGGCCTTCCTCCTCCTCCTTCTCAACAGTTACACAACAGTCCAGGTCCTCATCCCCCAAGAACAGGTACCTTAAGGCTGCTAGTGCTTCTTCCTCCTCTGATCCCTATATGATGTCGGCCTGTTGGAAAGTCTGATTCAAGTGCGGTATAGGCTGCTCCAGTGGATAGTACGGACCTCGCCATGGTGGTGACCAGTTATTGTATTCTTGCCAGGTGTATTGATATCCCAGCCTAAAAGTGGTACCATGGCGCTTTGGCTGTATTGGCTTGGTGATGCCCTGAAGATTTTTACCAAGACCCTTGCCAGGCTCATACCCTCCTCAGTTCATCATGCTTGCTATCTTGCTATCCCACCACTTATCTTTGTCGATTGCATTGACCCGCTCGATGTGATGATAGGTTTCTCCGCCTAGATTTCTCCTATTCTCGACCATCGGAATAGTTTGACGGGTGTAAATGGGGTTGCTCCCGTCTCCATGGATAATCACCTCTTGATGGATCCACTCAAACTTTACTGCCTGATGGAAAGTTGATGCCACAGCCCCAACGGCGTGTATCCATGGGCGTCCCAACAGCAGATTGTAGGATATAGATATGTCCAGCACCTGAAACTCGACATCAAACCACGTAGGCCCCATTTGCAGACAGAGATTAATTTCCCCGATAGTAGCCCTCTGAGACCCATCAAATGCCTTTACGTTCATGGTCCCTTCTCGTATCTCGTATAGGCCTTTGACCAACCTCTTCAGTGTTATCAATGGGCAAATATTGAGACTGGATCCTCCATCAATTAGGACACTGGTAATGAATTAGTCTTCGCATTGCACTATGATATGCAGTGCCCTATTGTGATTCAAACCCTCAGGCGGCAACTCATCCTCGTGGAAAGTGATTTTGTGAATTTCCAATACCTGTCCCACCATGTTAGCCATTTCTCCGCTTGTGATGTTATTGGGCACATATGCTTCGTTCAATACTTTCATCAGAGCGTTCCTGTGTGCTTCTGAATTCTCTAGCAGCGACAGGATAGATATTTGAGCAGGAGTCTTGTTCAGATGATCGATGACTGAATACTCCCTTGCTTGTACTTTCCTCTAGAGGTCATCTGGACCTGTTTCAATAACGGGAGGTCTGTTAGAGGCCTGTTTACTGGACTCTCCCAAATGATCGGGTGTATAGACCCTTCCAGTCCTAGTCATCCCTTGTGCGGCACCAGATTCTCCCATCTTGGTTTTTCCTTTTTTCTTCTAGCTTCGTCCACGTAACCCCATGGTACAGCCTTGGTGCTGAAAGGCGGTGTGGGTGATACTATCACTGTAAATGGTGTGGCTACTTTCACCTCAAATGGAATAAGTGCAACTGCAGGGGGTGCTACCTCAACTTCAAATGGGACTGATAGCGTTACCTCGACCTCCACTGGCGGCTGCACCTGCACTATAATGGGGTTGAGGGTGACTGCGGGTTTCTTGGGATCGTCACCCTCTTTGATAAGTGTGATTGATCCCTCCGGATCCCATTCTTCATCCATCTCTATTGTCACGACCCCAGTTCGCCCTCCGTGAACATGTCGTGATGGCACCTAGTCCCTACGACTAGGTAAGCCTAACAATGCGGAAAAACATCATAACTTGCGGAATAATTAATTAAAACTGAACAACTAAACGTAACTGTATATAAATGCCGCCCGGCATATACAACTCCATAATGCGGAAGTCTACAATATCACCCCAAAACCCGGAAACTCACGGGAAACACAGGCTAATAGAAGAGTAATATACTGCTCTAACTCTAGAATGTCTAAACAACTGAAAGAAAGGAAAGACTATCTGCTAAAGCTGGAATAAGATAGAGACTCCTGGTCTGCGGACGCGGCAGAAGTACCTCGAAGTCTCAGCTAGATCTCTCCGCCTCGAGAGTGATACGCCTGGGTGGAGGTACCTGGATCTGCACATGAAAAACATGCGCAGAAAGGGCATGAGTACACCATAGCGGTACTCAGTAAGTGCCAAGCCTAACCTCGGTCGGGTAGTGATGAGGAAGATCAGGGCCCTACTGAGATAAATAAATAATAAACGACAGGATAAAGAAACAGTATAATGATAGTCTACAGCAAGAATCTAAACAGGATGATAAGGATACAGTAACAGAAAAACAGAAATAAGGCAATCACAAGGATATACCGCTCACAACAAGGATGATAACCAGGGATCTCTTGGTATCCCGAGGATCTCTTGGTATCCTCACCATATACACTAGGGATCTCTTGGTATACCAAGGATCTCTTGGTATCCTCAATATTATGCCAGGGATCTCTTGGTATCCCGAGGATCTCTTGGTATCCTCAATATATATAAATGTGCCAGGGATCTCTTGGTATCTCGCACCTCAGTCCAGATCGTAAACACGTGCAGGGGATCTCCCGGGATGCCGTCCCGTAGTCCCAAATTTAAACACACAATAACAGCTCAAGAGTATAGGAACAAATGCTCAACTCATAATAAGTAACAGTAAATTCTAGCCCTACATACTTCACGAAATACAAACAAAGCAAATTTAAGCAAGTAGGCAGGTAAATCGACTAAACATGCTTCTCTAAACTAACACAGGCTATAATTGCAAGTAAAATAAAGCAAATAAGAATGAAACTCAAAGTATTTAAAGTAAAGCCGAATTTTCAACAATTAGCTCAAGTACGCGCTCGTCACCTCACGTACAAGGCATTCAATTTTCAAATATCATATCCTAAGGGGAAGGTCCCCCACACAAGGTTAGACAAGCCACTTACCTCGAACCGGCTCCAAAATCAACTCGAAATCACACTTTTGCCACGAGTATCCGACTCCAAATGGCCCAAATCAATTCAATTCAATTACATATCGTAAATAACATCTCAAGCAACTGATTCTACTATTTAATTCAAAGCTAGGACGCAAAATTAGGTAAAATGACCAAAACTCCCCCTCAGGCCAACGTCTCGGAACCGGATAACTTTCACATTTTCAGAACTCTCGTACTCTCACGAGTCTAAGCATATAAAAATCTCCCATATCGGAGGTCAAACATCCACCCAAAACTCAATAGTTTGGTCTATGAAGTTTTCCCCATTTTTCATTCAAAAATCCGAAATTAAGGAGGAATTCGTGATTAGATTAGCGGGTTTTACACATAAGGGAGTAGAGAATCGTTACCCAGTAGTTGCCCTCGAAAAACCTTCGAAATTTCTCCCAAATCCGAGCTCCCAAGCTTGTGTTTTGCTAAAATGGCTAACCCTCCGTTTTGAAATGTTTATAACTGCCCAGGTGTTTAATGAATCGCGATCGCGAAAGTGGGGCCTTGATCGCGTAGAGTAAAATAAAGGCTCCAGGAAAAAGGCCTATGCGAACGCGTGAAGAGGTTTGCGATCGCGGAAGAGGAGAGGGCAGAGCTACGCGATCGCGAATCAATCCATGCGATCGCGTTTAAGGAATTGGGCCCCCCCAGATTTCTCTATGCGATCGCGTGAGCTGGGACGCGATCGCGAAGATGAAAATGGTCTGCAACAGCTGAAGAGAATTTTTGCAATTTCTTATAACTCCAAAATGCTCCGTTGAGCATCCGAAACACACCTGAAGTCCCCGGGACCTCAATCAAACCTACGGACATATCCCATAACATCATTCAAACTTGTACCAATCCTTAAACCACCTAAAACAACGTCGGAAACTCGAATTAATCAATGATTTGAGCCCAAGAACTTCAAATTTTCTCAAAACACGCTTTCAATCAAAAACCTAACCAAACCTCGTCCGAATGACCTGAAATTTTGCACACACATCCCAAATGACATGACGGAACTATTGCAACTTTCGGAATTTCATTTTGACCCTCGGATCAAAATCTCACTATCAGACCGGAAACTTCAAAATTCGAACTTTCGGCATTTCAAGCCTAAATTAGCTACGAACCTCCAAAACAGGTTCCGAACACGCTCCCAACCCCAAAATCACCTAACGAAGCTAACGGAACCATCAGATTTCTGTTCCAAGTCCGTCTTCACATTGTTCTGACTATGGACCATTTTCCAACACTTAAGCTCTCAATTAGGGACTAAGTGTCCCAAAACTCTTCGAAACTCAAAACCGAACGTCCCGGCAAATCAAAATAGCAGAAATAAACTTGGGGAGAGCAGTTATTAGGGGATCAACGCGTTAATTCTTAAGACGACCGGCCGGGTCATCATATCCTCCTACACTTAAACATTCGTTCGTCCTCGAACGAGCATAAAGACATACCTGAAGTAGTGAAAAGATGAGGGTAACTGCTGCGCATATCCTGCTCGGTCTCCCAGGTCGCCTCCTCGGCCGGCTGACCCCGCCACTGAATCTTTACTGAAGCAATGTTCTTTGATCTCAACTTTCTGACCTGCCTGTCCAATATAGCCACTGGCTCCTCAACATAGGATAGATCCTTGTCCAACTAGACTGAACTGAAATCCAACACGTGCGACGGGTCACCGTGATACCTCCGGAGCATCGAAACATGAAATACCGGATGAACTCCCGCCAAGCTGGGAGGTATGGCAAGCTCATAAGCAACCTCCCCAACACGTCTCAATATCTCAAAAGGGACAATAAACCTCGGACTCAACTTCCCTTTCTTCCCAAATCTCATAACGCCCTTCATAGGTGAAACCCAAAGCAGAAACCGCTCTCTGACCATATATGAAACATCACGAACCTTCCTGTCCGCGTAATTCTTCTGTCTGGACTGGGCTGTACGGAGTCTATCCTGAATCACCTTGACCTTCTCCAATGCAACCTGAACCAACTCTGTGCCCAATAGCCTGGCCTCACCCGGCTCAAACCAACCCACCGGAGACCTGCATCTCCTACCATATAAAGCCTCATACGGCGCCATCTGAATGTTGGACTGATAACTGTTATTGTAAGCAAACTCTGCCAATGGCAAGAACTGATCCCAAGACCTACCAATCTCAATCACACACGCACAGAGCATATCCTCAAGAATCTGAATAGTGCGCTCGGACTGTCCGTCCGTCTGGGGGGTGAAATGCTGTGCTTAAATCTACCCGAGTACCCAACTCCTGCTGAACGGCCCTCCAAAACCGTGATGTAAACTGAGTACCTCTGTCTGAAATGATAGAAGCTGGAATACCATGCAGACGAACGATCTCCCGGATATAAATCTCCGCCAACAGCTCCGATGAATAAGTAGTACACACAGGGATAAAATGAGCGGACTTGGTCAGCCGATCCACAATCACCCAAATGGCATCGAACTTTCTTCGTATTCCGAGGGAGACCAACTACAAAATCCATGGTGATCCTCTCCCATTTCCACTCCGGAATCTCTATCTGCTGAAGCAACCCACCCGGTCTCTGGTGCTCATACTTCACCTGCTGACAGTTGAGGCATCTAGCTACATATCCGACTATATCCTTCTTTATCCGCCTCCACCAATAGTGCTGCCTCAGATCTTGATACATCTTCGCGGCACCCGGATGGATGGAATACTGCGAACTATGGGCCTCTGCTAAAATTTACTCCCGAAGCCCATCAACAGTAGGCACACAAATCTGACCCTGCATCCTCAATACCCCATCATCTCCAATGGTCACATCTCTGGCATCGCCATGCTGAACCGTGTCCCTGAGGACAAGTAAGTGAGGGTCATTATACTGCCGCTCTCTGATATGATCGAATAAGGAAGACTGAGAAACCACACAAGCTAGGACCTGACTGGGCCCTGAAAGATCCAATCTCACAAACTGACTGGCTAAGGCCTGAACATCCATCGCCATAGGCCTCTCTGAAGCTGGTAAATATGCCAAACTCCCCAAACTCTCCGTCCGGCGACTCAAGGCATCCGCCACCACATTGGCCTTGCCCGGGTGATACAAAATAGTAATATCATAATCCTTCAGCAACTCTAACCACCTCCTCTGGCGCAAGTTTAGATCATTTTGCATGAACAAGTGCTGCAAACTCCGATGGTCAGTATAAATCTCACAAGGCAAACCGTACAAATAATGACGCCAGATCTTCAAGGCATGAACAATAACAGCTAACTCAAGGTCGTGGACAGGGTAATTCTTCTCATGTATCTTCAACTGTCTGGACGCGTAGGAAATCACCCTACCGTCCTGCATCAACACCGCTCCAAGGACAACCCGTGAGGCATCAAATAAACTGTATAAGACCCTGAACCAGTAGGCAATATCAAAATTGGGGTTGTAGTCAAAGCTGTCTTGAGCTTCTGAAAGCTTGCCTTACACTCCTCTGTCCACTGAAATGGAGCACCCTTCCGGGTCAATCTAGTCATAGGGGCTGCAATCGATGAAAACCCCTCCACGAAACGACGGTAATAACCCGCCAAGCCAAGGACACTGCGAATCTCTATAGCTGAGGATGGCCTAGGCCAACTCTGCACGACCTCCACCTTCTTCGGATCCACCCGAATGCCCTCACTCGATACCACGTGGCCTAAGAATGCCACAGAATCCAACCAAAACTCACATTTTAAGAACTTTGCATATAACTTCTTCTCTCTCAGGGTCTGAAGCACGGTCCTCAGGTGCTGCTCATAATCTTCCCGACTCCGGGAGTATACAAAAATATCATCTATGAAAACAATGACGA
Organism: Nicotiana attenuata; assembly: GCF_001879085.1. NCBI lineage: Eukaryota > Viridiplantae > Streptophyta > Magnoliopsida > Solanales > Solanaceae > Nicotiana > Nicotiana attenuata. Next base: position 45,510,663 of record NC_031990.1, read on the forward strand.
ACGAGTCGAGATATGGCCTGAACACACTGTGCATCAAATGCATAAATGCTGTTGGGGCATTGGTCAGCCCAAATGACATAACAAGGAACTCGTAATGACCATACCGAGTCCTGAAGGCAGTCTTCGGGATATCTGGCTCCCGAATCTTCAACTGATGGTAACCAGAGCGCAAGTCAATCTTAGAAAATACCTGTGCGCCCTGATGCTGGTCAAATAGATCATCAATTCGAGGCAAAGGATAACGGTTCTTCACTGTAACCTTATTCAACTAGGAATAATCGATACACATACGCATATAACCATCCTTTTTCTTCACAAACAAGACAGGAGCACCCCACGGTGAAACATTGAGTCGAATAAAACCCTTATCAAGCAATTCCTGTAACTGATCCTTCAACTCAGGAAGATCCATACGGTACGAAGGAATGGAAATGGGCTGAGTGCCCGGCAACAAATCAATTCCAAAATAAATATCTCTATCGGGCGGCATGCCCGGAAGATCAGCTGGAAGCACATCGGGATAATCCCGTACCACTGGGACTGAATCAACAGAAGGGGTATCAATACTGACATCTCTCACATAAGCTATATACGGGGCACACCCCTTCTCGACCATACGGTGAGCTTTAAGGAAAGAGATAACTCTACTGGGAGTGTGATCTAAGGTACCACTCCACTCAACACGCGGAATACCTAGCATAGCCAACGTCACGGTCTTGGCGTGACAATCAAGAATAGCATAATGGGGCGACAACCAGTCCATGCCCAAGATAATATCAAAATCAACCATGTTGAGTAACAATAAATCTGCTTTGCTCTCAAAACCACGAATAGTAACCAAACACGACCGATAAACGCGGTCCACAACAAGAGAATCTCCCACAAGAGTAGAAACATAAATAGAAGAACTCAAAGAATCTCGGGCTACACCCAAATGCGGAGCAAAATAAGAAGACACATAAGAATAAGTGGAGCCTGGATCGAATAGGACCGATGCATCTCTGTGACAAAACAGTATAATACCTGTGATGACAGAATCGGAGGCGACAGCCTCGGTACGAGCAGGAATGGCATAATATCGGGCCTGGCCTCCCCCTCGAGGGTGACCTCTACCTCCCCGACCTCCGCCCCTAGCTGGCTGGGCAGATGGGGTAGCAGCTGGAGTTGTGATCATGGCCTGAGAACTTTGTTGAGCGCGCTGTGGCTGAGAAGTCTATGGAGGTGCACTCTTCCCAAGTCTAGGGCAATCCCTCACCACATGGCGGGTGTTACCACACTCGAAACAAGCTCTGGGAGGACGTGGTGGCTGTGACTGGCTGGGGCCATATTTGCTGGACTGACCTCTGAAAGCACCCCGCGCAGGAGGCGCGCTAGAAACCGGAGGTGCATAGTAAGGCTCCTGAGGTCTAGGAGGAGCTGGAGCACTGCTGGCTGATGGAAGAGTTGAATGAACGGGGCGACCCATATAACCCCTACCATGATGACCTGCTACTGGGGTACAGGCACCAGAGTAGTGGCCTGACTCTCGAGACCTCTTGGCCTCTCTCTCCTCTCGCTCTCTAGCGAGCATACCCTCGATCCTCCTAATAATGCTCACAACCTGCTGATAAGGAATATCCATCTCCAACTCTCGAGCCATGATAGATCTGATGGGTGGAATAAGACCCTCAATGAACCAGCGAACTCTCTCGCGGACAGTAGCAACCAAGGCTGGTGCATGCCTGGCCAATCTGGTATAACGGATAGCATACTCCGAAATGGTCATAGCACCCTGGTGCAAATGCTCAAACTCTGTGCGCCATGCGTCCCTGAGACTGTGAGGGACAAACTCTCTCATGAACATATCCGAGAACTGGGTCCAAGTCAGTGAAGCAGCCTCGACTCGACTGTTTATCTCATAAGTGCGCCACCAATCATAGGCGGCTCCCCGAAGCTGAAAGGCAGTAAAGAAAACCCCGCTGGATCCGGCTATACCCATGGTGCAAAGAATACGATGGCACTCTTCTAGAAATCCCAAGGCATCATCTGTCGCTAATCCACTGAAAACTGGAGGATCATACTTCTTGAATCTCTCAAGCCTCCGCTGCTCATCCTCAGAAGCAGCTGCCCCATCCTCGGGCTGAACTGGTACTGCAAGCTGTACAGGATTGATCTCTAGGACCTGCTCAACATGCACTCGCTACTCAGGAGTGCGGGCTGCGGGAGTCTGGGCTCCTCCCCCAGCCTGGGATGTGGCTGCAGCAAGGGGAAACAACCCTGCCTGAGCCAAGGTGGTGTACATAGACATGAACTGAGCTAACGTCTCCTGAAGGGCTGGAGTAGTAGTGGCAGTAGGCGTGTCGGGTGCCTGAACTCCAGCTGGATCTGCTGGCGGTACCTCAGCGGCAGCTCGCGCAGGTGCTCTGGCTGCACCATGTGTGCGTCCATGGCCTCTGCCCCGGCCTCGGCCTCTGACAGCTGCAGTAGGGGCGCGGGTGCCTGATCGTCCCGAGTATCACGTGTCCTCACCATCTGTGAGAGAATAGAAGAAAGAAGTTTAGAATTGATGTCAAAAAATATTGCACGACAAGGAAATCAATGAAGTGAAGATTTTTCCTAAACAGTTACATAGCCTCTCGTAGATAAGTACAGACGTCTCCGTACCGATCAGCGAGACTCTAATAAACCGGCCTATGTTCCGTGACTCCTATGAACCTAGAGCTCTGATACCAACTTGCCATGACCCAAGTTCCCCTTCCGTGAACATGTCATGATGGCACCTAGTCCCCTACGACTAGGTAAGCCTAACAATGCAGAAAAACAACATAACTTGCGGAATAATTAATTAAAACTGAACAACTAAACGTAATTGTATATAAATACCGCCCAACATATACAACTCCATAATGCGGAAGTCTACAGTATCACCCAAAACCCGGAAACTCACGGGAAACACAGGCTAATAGAAGAGTAATACACTGCTCTAACTCCAGAATGTCTAAACAACTGAAAGAAAGGAAAGACTATCTACTATAGCTGGAATAAGATAGAGACTCCTAGTCTGCGGACGCGGCAGAAGTACCTCGAGGTCTCAGCTACATCTCTCCGCCTCGAGAGTGATACGCCTGGGTGGAGGTACCTGGATCTGCACATGAAAACATGCGCAGAAAGGGCATGAGTACACCACAGCGGTACTCAGTAAGTGCCAAGCCTAACCTCGGTCGGGTAGTGACGAGAAAGGTCAGGGCCCTACTGAGATAAATAAATAATAAACGACAGGATAAAGAAACAGTATAATGATAGTCTATAGCAAGAATCTAAACAGGATGATAAGGATACAGTAACAGAAAAACAGAAATAAGGCAATCACAAGGAGATACTGCTCACAACAAGGATGATAACTGGGGATCTCTTGGTATCCCGAGGATTTCTTGGTATCCTCACCATATACACTAGGGATCTCTTGGTATCCCGAGGATCTCTTGGTATCCTCAATATATATATATATATATATATATATATGTGCCAGGGATCTCTTGGTATCCCGAGGATCTCTTGGTATCCTCAATAGTATGCCAGGGATCTCTTGGTATCCCGAGGATCTCTTGGTATCCTCAATATATATAAATGTGCCAGGGATCTCTTGGTATCCCGAGGATCTCTTGGTATCCTCAATAGTATGCCAGGGATCTCTTGGTATCCCGAGGATCTCTTGGTATCCTCAATATATATAAATGTGCCAGGGATCTCTTGGTATCCCGCACCTCAGTCCAGATCGTAAACACGTGCAGGGGATCTCCCGGGATGCCGTCCCGTAGTCCCAAATCTAAACACACAATAACAGCTCAAGTGTGTCGGAACAAATGCTCAACTCATAACAAGTAACAGTAAATTCTAGCCCTACATACTTCACGAAATACAAACAAAGCAAATTTAAGCAAGTAGGCAGGTAAGTCGACTAAACATGCTTCTCTAAACTAACACATGCTATAATTGCAAGTAAAATAAAGCAAATAAGAAAGAAACTCAGTCTAAGTATTTAAAGTAAAGTCGGATTTTCAACAATTAGCTCAAGTACGCGCTCGTCACCTCACGTACAAGGCATTCAATTACCAAATATCATATCCTAAGGGGAAGGTCCCCCACACAAGGTTAGACAAGCCACTTACCTCGAACCGACTCCAAAATCAACTCGAAATCACACTTTTGCCACGAGTATCTGACTCCAAATGGCCCAAATCTATTCAATTCAATTACATATCGTAAATAACATCACAAGAAACTGATTCTACTATTTAATTCAAAGCTAGGACGCGAAATTAGGTAAAATGACCAAAATGCCTCTCAGGCCAACATCTCGGAACCGGATAGTTTTAACATTTTCAGAACCCTCGTACTCTCACGAGTCTAAGCATATAAAAATCTCCCAAATCGGAGGTCAAACACCCACCCAAAACTCAATAGTTTGGTCTATGAAGTTTTCCCAATTTTTCATTCAAAAATCCGAAATTAAGGAGGAATTCGTGATTAGATTAGTGGGTTTTAAGCATAAGGGAGTAGAGAATCGTTACCCAGTAGTTGCCCTCGAAAAACCTTCGAAATTTCTCCCAAATCCGAGCTCCCAAGCTTGTGTTTTGATAAAAATGGCTAACCCTCAGTTTTGAAATGTTTATAACTGCCCAGGTGTTCAATAAATCGCGATCGCGAAGTGGGGCCGCGATCGCGTAGAGTAAAATAAAGGCTCCAGGAAAAAGGCCTACGCGAACGTGTGAAAAGGTTTGCGATCGCGGAAGAGGAGAGGGCAGAGCTACGTGATCGCGAATTAATCCATGCGATCGCGTTTAAGGAATTGGGCCCCCCTCCAGATTGCTCTATGTATCGCGTGAGCTGGGATGCGATCGCGAAGAAGAAAATGGTTTGCAACAGCTGAAGAGAATTTCTGCAATTTCTCATAACTCCAAAATGCTCCGTTGAGCATCCGAAACATACCCAAGGTCCCCGGGACCTCAATCAAACCTACGGACATATCCCATAACATTATTCAAACTTGTACCAATCCTTAACCCACCTAAAACAACGTCGGAAACTCGAATTAATCAATGATTTGAGCCTAAGAACTTTAAATTCTCTCAAAGCACGCTTTCGATCAAAAACCTAACCAAACCTCGTCCGAATGACCTGAAATTTTGCACACACATCCCAAATGACATGACGGAACTATTGCAACTTCCGGAATTCCATTCCGATCCTCGGATCAAAATCTCACTATCGGACAGGAAACTTCAAAATTCGAACTTTCGGCATTTCAAGCCTAAATTAGCTACGAACCTCCAAAACACATTCCGAACACGCTCCCAACCCCGAAATCACCTAACAAAGCTAACGGAACCATCAGATTTCTGATCCGAGGCCGTCTTCACACTGTTCTGACTATGGACCATTTTCCAACACTTAAGCTCTCATTTAGGGACTAAGTGTCCCAAAACTCTTCTAAACTCAAAACCGAACGTCCCAGCAAATCAAAATAGCAGAAATAAACTTGGGGAGAGCAGTTATTAGGGGATCGGGGCGTTAATTCTTAAGACGACCGGCCGGGTCGTCACATCTATCACATTGACACCTTCACCCCTGTGATATGAGAGGGGGTTATTGCGGACATTAGGTGTAGTCTCCTTTGCCTGGATGATCTTGTTGTCAGTCAAAGCATGGATTTTGTCCTTCAATGTGTGGCATTCGTTGATGGTGTGTCCTTTCATGCCCAAATGGTATGCACAAGTTTTATTTGGGTTAACCCATTGGGATGAGTTCAGTCCATAGTAGGGATGGGAGTGACGTAACCAGCAACCTTCAACCTTTCATATAGCTGGTCGATGGGTTCGGCAATGGCAGTGTATTGTTTGGGTGGTCTGCGATCAAAATTAGGTCGCGGTCTTGGGTAGTATTGATGAGTTGGAGGTGACTGAAAGTGAGATGGTTGGGAATTATAGGTGTGATAGGCAGTGGCTGGTTGGGAATATCTGGGGGATGAGGGTTGATATATTGGTGGAGGTGACAGTTGATATGTGGGTGGAGGTGCTTAATATGCAAGTGGGGAGGTTCGGTATACGAATGGAGTTTTGGGTCCTTGGGCGACCATTACTGCTCTCACGTCCTTCTTCTTAGATATACCCCTTGACTGCAATGCTTTATTAGTGGCCTACAATGCCTCAAAGTTTATTACCATCCCGCTCTTGATGCCTTCTTCGATCCTTTCACCAAGTTTGATGATATCAGAGAACATATGGTTTTTATTAACCATCAACCTTTCATAGTATTGTGGATCCTGTGCTCTGACAAAGAACTTGTTCATTTGTTCCTCGTCCAATGCTGGCCTGACTTTGGCCGCTTCTTACCTCTAACGAGTAGCACACTCGCGGAAAGTCTCGGTGGGCTTCTTCTTAAGGTTGTGAATGTAGAAGACATCTGGTGCATTCTCTGTGTTGAACCTGAATCGGTCCATGAAATCAGATGCCATACTCACCCATTTGGACCATTTCTTAGGGCCCTGGCTGATGTACCAGGACAAGGCATCTCCCATAAGACTCCTCATAAAAAGCTTCATTTGGATTTTTTCATCTTTTTCGACCCCGACAAGCTTGTCACAATAGGTCCTTAGATGAACCCTAGGATCACCTGTACCATCAAACATCTCGAACTTGGGAGGTTTGTAACCCTCTGGCAGTTCTATATCCGGCTGTATGCATAGGTCTTCATAGTTCAGACCTTCTATCCCCTTGCCTCCTTCTACGCCTTAAACTCGGCTGGTCAACTTCTTGAGCTCCTCGGCCAGGTTCTTAATGAGCATGTCCTTCTCAACGGATTTCGGTGCGTAGGAGATGGGTTGAGTGGAGTGAGGTAGGGTCTCCACATATATAGGGTTGTTTTGGTGACTTGGAATTTGAGTATAGCGGTGATCATTGGTGGAATTCTAGGGTTCAGGAATGACTGGTGGAGTATTTTATGGAGTATGGTAGGCGTTTGGCTAGTATTGTGGTGGGATAGTTTGATTTTGTGCTGGAGTTGTATAATGGTGAGGTATGGGAGGGTTTTGTGGACACTTGTTGGGTGTTTTGAGGTGGTGTGCGGTTCTGAGTGTTTGGATGACTGATGCCTGGGACGCTAAGTGAGAAGGATAGGTTTGCCACATTCCGGACATGCTCAAGCTCACCCTGGAGTTCCAGTATTTTCTGCTCGAGCCGTGAAACTACTTCATTTGGGGCCTGAGTACCCCGACTATCAGAAGTTTCTACATGTTCAATCTGTGTATTGTTTTCCTTTCTGCCGCTGTTCAAATCTTCCATTTTTGCTTTTCCCTTGCCTTTTTGTGTACCAAGAGGAGGAGAAGGTGAAGGGCCCCTGGATCTTGTACGATAAGTTGATGATGCCAGTATGCACGACCCAACCTTTGGGGAATGAGAATAATCAAAAGAAAGAAAGAAAAACAAAAGGTAGCCAAGTCAGTAATGATTCAGGAATGTTTTCAGTATTTAAACACTTATTGCGGGAATATAAATTTGCATCCTAATTTGGGAGCCCTGTTGTGCCCGAGGTAGTCCTAGAGACAAATAAATTTGGAGAAATTTGGTGCCAATAATTGCCTCATTTCATTAATGTGAAAATCGACGACCCAAAACAATACTAAATAAGATAATGTCACTAATGGCACTTGGCCTTATTACATTTAGAAAGCAAGTAAGCCTAATCTATTTGGTCCCAGAAGGACCCTCTCCAGAGTGAATGCTCTTGTCGATCAATTCCCCCAGTTCACGCAGGTTCAAAAGTAAGAATGCCCTAGCCAAATGCCCTCCTTTGTTTCGCTCAGCGTTTTGGCAATCGGTGACTCTCTTCCTTATTTTCCCTTCCAGTTCCATTAGGCTGTACTCTAGATACTCCAACCTTTCGCTGGATTTAACAGCCCTTTCTTTCCACTCTGATCATTTCCATGTCGGCCTTATGTTGCTCCATATGCTCAGCTTCAGGCTCACGAATTCTCTTGCGCAATTTGTTGTACTTCACCTGTGCTTCGGCAACTTCGTCTATAACCCTATTTCCTGGACCAACCCTTGGCTCTAAGATCCCTGCTAGGTTATCATCCAACCATGAGGGGTATCCTTTTCCATGATAATCTTCAAGCTCCACATATGTTGTGCTTCATTCTTATATGGGATGGAATCACCCTGAAAATTGGCTATGAAGTGACTCATCTTAGCGACTTGCGGTACGACTTGTCTCCTGCCTGCCTGTCTCATAACCCTGAGGGGAGCGTAAGGGTATATGCCCCTTAACCCAATCAGTACCAAGTGGGGAACAAATCCCTGGATCTGATGATGAACTCGTCGGTAGGGAACCATTCGAACATCCATTGAACCTGGTCCTCACTCAGATTGTTGAAAAACTGCACCCATCCTATAGCATCCTTTGGTTGAGCAAACATGTCCGGAACATATGTCATTTTCTTGGGATGGTGAAAGTCTATATGATCATTCCACGACCTTCGTGGAAACTCTTGATGGTATTGACCCTTTTGGAGATGTTCTAGCAGCCAAACTTGCAGCAGCAAATTGCAACCCTCGAAGAATTTGAACCCCTTCTGACAGCGTTCCAAGGCCCGGTACATATCTGCAATGATCATAGAGACAATGGTATATGTCTGCCTCTCGATCCCGTCCATCATAGTTTTGGCCACCATGGCCAGCTTGGTGTCGATTCTGTCCCCTTGGATCGGGAACACTAGCATGCCCAAGAAATACACAATGAACACAAAGACCCTATGATGAACCCAACCCAAGGAGGTGATGGAGAATTTATCATCGAAGATACTGTAAGAGCTGCCGTGACCGTATCGCTCATAGAGGAAGTCGAAAGGTACGTAAGAGTTTTTCAGACACTCCAGGTCATCATTCTTCTTTAACCCTATCATTTTAAAAAATCCCCTAGTGGTGCGATTTTCTGGCGCCAATAAACCAGGGCTATCCCAAGGTAGCCCAGAAAGTCCCCCTATTTCTTCCAAGAGAGGTGTCATTTCTATGTTTCCGAAGCGGAACACAGCCCTTTCTTTGTCCCAAAACATGGTGGCAGCCTCGATCAACATTTTGTTTGGCTGAAGATCCAACAAAGAAGGAAAATTTCCTAAGAGTCGTTTCACTTGATTCTGGTCACTTGAAGGAAGATCCCTCCACCAATCTAGCAAAGTGAAGGTATGATACCGAGCATGCCGAACCGAGGGACTTCGTGCCTCATTTTCTGCAAAACAAAAGATTGTTAGGCCCTTTCCCCCTCCAGGTTCGTCTATTTATACCACAATGATTAGCATATTAGCACTTACTTCTCCAAATTAATGCACACAATCATGGTTGCATCCGTTAGGATTATGAAAAACCCGATGGACTTTTGGGTGAGGCTTGTCTTAAAGGGTCATTATGCAGACAACATATTAACCCAACTAGGTTTGACCATGATGCATGCACAATTGATCAAAGAAATGTTACCATAGAGGTCTAGATTGGGACCCCCAAGCGAACAACTTGAGGGAGAAAGGCACGGAACCATCGAACGCACCGCTGATCGACTAGTTTTACCGCAAATACGCCTTTCCGAATTTAAAAGGGTGATATATAGGAAGAGCGCAAACACTCATCAAGCGTTGCTATAGGGTTGATTACGCACGAGTGGAATATGATGTTGAGCATGATTTATGCAACAACAGATAGCATGTTGTCAAGTATTGCACGTTAAAAAAAATGAAAAATGCTGTATTTAAATAATTGAAAGACAGTTACAAAAGGAAAACAAGGAAACAAGTCAGTTTCAGGAAATAAAAGAAATCATAAATGCTTGAAAATAAGCAATTAAATCCAAATAAGGGGGAAGGGAAAGGTTGTATCAACAAAATAAAGCATGCTTGGGACTAATTCATAAAAACAAGTTCATTATGGTAAGAGCCTAAAATATCCCCAGCAGCGTCGCCATGCTGTCGTGCCCTCTTTTTCCTCGCGGAGTCTGGGTTTCGACATTCATTGGGAATAACTCATTTCCTTTTGGGAATTGCGTATTTTTTTTTTGAATTTTGAAGAGTCGCCACCTAACGGATTTAAGGCGCGTTAGGGCACCTAAGCAAGTAAGTCATGAAACCAGTTTGCATTACCAGAGACTTGGGTAAGGGCTCGAAAGGGGAAGGTGTTAGGCGCCCCTCGCGGTCCACAACGGTGGGTCACACCCGAACTCAGATTATGTGAATTAGTCATTAAAGAAACAAAGCACATAAACACATAAAGTTTATTTAAACGGGGTAAAGGGGTCCTAGGTTTGTTGGCCTATAGGATCACATCCGTATAATACTTGGTAAGCTTTCCTCAAATAGAGGGGTTACACGTGGCATTTGCGCACAGCTAATCATATCCTTTACTACCCTATTACCCTCCCCTTGGTCATAGCCTAAAGCGTTCTAGCAACCTTAAGATGTATCCTATGCGTGCATTACCCGTCCCTTTACTTATATAGTCCCAGAGGTATTTAGGACTTCTAGTTAAGGTGGATCTAGACTCTCCTACAGTAATTAAAAGGAGAAAATTCTAGGCGACAAACAAAACACGTAGGACTGGACCAAAGATAGAACAGTTAAAAGGCTCATATTTTACCTCCACAAATAGAACAAGCAAGCGCACGTCTCAAACAACAAATTACAGATGTTTCAGAGAGGTCCTAGAACAGGATATCTAGATGGGCATGACAAGCAGAGAATATGCAGCATTGAGTTAAAGCGTTAAAGACCTAATCAGTTTGCCTACCGATTTTAGGATCTGTTGAATCTGGGCAATTCACAAATAAGCACAACATAGTTTCCAGTTTTTTAAGATTTTAATTACCTACAGGCTTGCCTAGGCGGAGATACCCTATAAATATGCTGTCTAAAATGTAATCAGGATCAATTCAAAACAAACAATAATTTTGAATTTATTAAGTCCTATAGGCATGCTGGTCTAGGTGTTGAACATTACAGAGCTGGTTTACATACATTTAATCCTAGAACATGATATCTAGGTGTTGGGATTGCTTTAAAACATGATAGTTACTGATTTATGCGATGTAGAAATGGTTTTAAAGCGAATGCAATAACAGTCCTAAAGCAGGATCTCTAATGCACATAACGAATGGACGTTTTTGTTAAGCAGGATTATAGAAGTAATTTGATAACAGAACTTCTAGGTGATCATGATTATGCAGAAGCAGAATTTCGTAACAAATGAGATGATGAGCCTATAACATATTTTCTAGTATGCCAAACAATCCTAAAGCATGGTTTCTAAAGCAAGTAGACATAATAAACCTAAGGCATGATTTCTAATGCAAGTAAACATAATAAATCTAAAGCATGATTTCTATCCGATTTCCCTCACAAAAATCATATAAGAATCCCCTTCCCTTTTACTAATATCCCCAATATCTGTTTACAAGGATTATTATTACAGACCATAAATGAATTACATAATGAATAAAGCTATACTATAGGGAGCCTGAAATAGGCCAAAAGTGAACCTGGAAATACCAGGCCTTCAAACAGTCACAGATGTCATAGTCTCATGATGTCCAATAAGGGTATCCTGGACCGTCAAAGTTCCCAAGGGCCTCAGGGACCCCGGGCAATGCTCACACCAAGATCCTTTTAAATAGAAGAGTAGCTATGTGCAGTGTGGAAGGGCCAACCCCGGTGTGCCAGAGTTCGGAGGAATCTCGCGGGTTCCTAGGCAGTACACAAACTGGAGGGGCAGAACTTAAGTAATCTAAGAGTAGAAGTGAGAGTGGTTGACATAGTTAATTTTTGAAAACAGTACAGAGGTAAAATCTTTAGGAGTGAAAATACTTTAGGAGTAGTAATAGTTTGGAGAAACATATTAGGAGTGAAAAAACATGTTGAAAACCTTTTGAGGGAAAGGAAGGTTCAACAAACAACAGCACAGTCACAAAAGCATCACATTGCGCATCTTCAATTTCACCTTGTCAATCAGTTCTAGATGTACAAGCAGTTACACAAAAGGGAGCAGGGGTAGGGGAATAGAAGACACTTGAAACAGGAGCACATAGGAAGAAGGGTGAAGGTAGTCATGTTAGTTAATAGAGACACAGAGCAGATAGGAATACTGATTTAAGGTCTAAATTACAGTCATACTTAATGATAAGCATGCTATTTAAGAACACACAAGACTTAAGCACTGCAATAAACATGTTGGCTAAACACAGTGAGACATAAGTATGGATACAGAGGCAATCATGCTGATGAATACAGGAAGAACCAAAAAGATTCAATCACACAAAGTAGCCATACTAGTTGGGGTTACAGGACAGGGAAAACACAAAAGTAAACAGGCTGTTTAAGACCATATTGAATACTTAAGCAAATAGACATGCTGATTAAAATAATGAACAAGAGAGGGTGAAACTTAAGCAACTGATCACACCAGCAAATGGGAAAGAATAATTAAATGCCTAAGCAATTAAATTAGTGCAGAAAGAGACATGGATTCAACAAGGAGCACATAGATTTGAATTTCAAAATGACATTGAAATAGGAACATACCAGTTAAGGAGGCTAAAGCAGAAAGTAAAGTGAGCAGGATTTGACAGTCGAGCCTTGGCTTTCAGCCGGCCAGACAAGCAATGAGCACAAGTAGCAGAAAGAGAGATGAGAGAGAGTTTGTGTGTGTTTTTTTTCTGAACTACTGTTCGTGAGAAGAATCAGAATGTGAATGTATATATGGGAATGGAATAGTGTAAGTAAATAAGGCAAGTCAGGTAAATATTGTAAATAAGTTAAGGGAAGCAATCAAATAATCAATCAAACTTGATAGGGGCAGAAAATTGGGGAATAAGACCTATAAATAACTCTGATTGAATTTTAAATAAGGCAAGAAGTAGGTTTATCGGTCAATTAGGGTTAGAATCCTTAAATCAAACAATCAATCACACGAATAAGGCAATCATAGGTAATCAGAGACCATTCAAGGGTCAATCAACCCATAAATAGGCGAGAGACGCCAATTACGAACCACTGGATTAAGGAAGGCAAGCAAAAATCAGCAAACTATTTCAGCAAACAATGATACCCTAGATAATTTAGTTAATCAGTTAATTATTCAAACAATAACGGACAAAAATTGTTGAAATCAAACAATGAACAGTCAAGCAATTGAGCCGGGATCATAGCCATGAGTAAGATTAAACAAAACATAAGAATTTCAGAAAATCTTTTGCGAAGCAGAAACCCTAATTTGAAAAATACCTAAAGTTGATTAACAGTAGGAGAATAAGAGGACCCTTAAATAAAACAGCCATGGAAACTTGAAACACTTCAAATATGCAGAGATTTGGACAACAAATAACAAAGAAACCAAAAACCCTACGTAACACAATGCTAAAAAAATCGGTTAACAGTAGAGAAATAAGAGAACCTTAAAGAAAATCAGTGATGAACTCAGAATCGCTCCAGATCTACAAAGATCTGGACAAACTCAAGTCTAAACATTAGGTTTTGAAGAAAAAAAAGGAAAGAGTAATGAGAATCTGGTCTTGAACCAGAGATTTGAACCGCCAAAAATCGATAGAAAAGCACTCACAGACCAAAGACAAACTCTCCGAGAGTCTTGAACAAGATCTGGACTAGATTTCTTCGAGGTCTTTCCATGAAATCACAAAAACGAGCAACCAGTAGGAGTAGGAGACCAGCAGAAGTCTCAAACGGCCATGGAAACCCATGGATCGAGTAGGAATCGAAGATATTAGGGCTAGTTTTGGGTGGCGGCGGCTAGGGTTGGGGGTTGAGTTGAGAGAGAATTGAAGAGATGAGGGAGCGAAGGCGGCGGAGTATGATGGAAAATGGGCTAGGTTAGAGGAGGGTAATTATTTTGGCAACAAAGAACAAGGGCCGTTGATCTTAGAGATCAACGGCCAGGATTAGAAGGGGGTCTGGGCCGGGTTAGGTTTAATTGGGTTGGGTATGATTTGAATTGGGCCTGGGTAGATTTGGGCTAATTTTAATTGATTTGGGATTGAAATTGGGATGTTTTAATTAGTGTAGGTCCGAAAATAAAAAGGGCCATTTATTAAATACCCATTTAATTGATAAAAAATATTAAAAATAATAACAGATTACCGAAAATGATTTTCATACCTAGAAATTTTTTAAAAATAATTACCAAGTATTTAAAAATATAAAAGGCTATTTTCTAGTAAAGTAATGTAGTAATGCATGCATGGGCCATAATTGCAAAGCAATTGCAATTGTTATCCCAAAAGTGCAAATGTGGCTATTTGTGCAATAATTAAAACTTAGTGCAAATGTAAATGATAAAATTAAGCCACAAAATTATTATAAAATTATTCGTGGTTTAATTAGTAACTGTTTGCATAAATAAAATACTGGAGTAATTAATTAATACCCTTAAAAATACAGAAATTATGGAAAAATATTAATTGATGCTAATGCATGGTTTTGGAGGTATATATGCATTTTTTAAAAATATAATAGGGAAAAATTGGTTATCAAGATTTTAATTACCTACAGGCTTGCCTAGGCGGAGATACCCTATAAATATGCTGTCTAAAATGTAATCATGATCAATTTAAAACAAACAATAATTTTGAATTTATTAAGTCCTATAGGCATGCTGGTCTAGGTGTTGAACATTACAGAGCTGGTTTACATACATTTAATCCTAGAACATGATATCTAGGTGTTGGGATTGCTTTAAAACAAGATAGTTACTGATTTATGCGATGTAGAAATGGTTTTAAAGCGAATGCAATAACAGTCCTAAAGCAGGATCTCTAATGCACATAACGAGTGGACGTTTTTGTTAAGCAGGATTATAGCAGTAATTTGATAACAGAATTTCTAGGTGATCATGATTATGCAGAAGCAGAATTTCGTAACAAATGAGATGATGAGCCTATAACATATTTTCTAGTATGCCAAACAATCCTAAAGCATGGCTTCTAAAGCAAGTAGACATAATAAACCTAAGGCATGATTTCTAATGCAAGTAAACATAATAAATCTAAAGCATGATTTCTACCCGATTTCCCTCACAAAAATCATATAAGAATCCCCTTCCCTTTTACTAATATCCCCAATATCTGTTTACAAGGATTATTATTACAGACCATAAATGAATTACATAATGAATAAAGCTATACTATAGGGAGCCTGAAATAGGCCCAAAGTGAACCTGGAAATACCAGGCCTTCAAACAGTCCCAGATGCCATAGTCTCATGATGTCCAATAAGGGTATCCTGGTGCGTCAAAGTTCCCAAGGGCCTCAGGGACCCCGGGCAATGCTCACACCAAGATCCTTTTAAATAGAAGAGCAGCTATGTGCAGTGTGGAAGGGCCAGCCCCTGTGTGCCAGAGTTCGGAGGAATCTCGCGGATTCCTAGGCAGTACACACACTGGAGGGGCAGAACTTAAGTAATCTAAGAGTAGAAGTGAGAGTGCTTGACATAGTTAATTTTTGAAAACAGTATAGAGGTAAAATCTTTAGGAGTGAAAATACTTTAGGAGTAGTAATAGTTTGGAGAAACATATTAGGAGAAAAACATGTTGAAAACCTTTTGAGGGAAAGGAAGGTTCAGCAAACAACAGCACAATCACAAAAAGCATCAATTGCACATCTTCAATTTCCCTTGTCAATCAGTTCTAGATGTACAAGCAGTTACACAAAAGGGAGCAGGGGTAGGGGAACAGAAGTCACTTGAAACAGGAGCACATAGGAAGAAGGGTGAAGGCAGTCATGTTAGTTAATAGAGACATAGAGCAGACATGAATACTGATTTAAGGTCTAAATTACAGTCACACTTAATGATAAGCATGCTATTTAAGAACACACAAGACTTAAGCACTGCAATAAACATGTTGGCTAAACACAGTGAGACATAAGTATGGATACAGAGGCAATCATGCTGATGAATACAGGAAGAACCAAAAAGATTCAATCACACAAAGTTGACATACTAGTTGGGGTTACAGGACAGGGAAAACACAAAAGTAAACAGGCTGTTTAAGACCATATTGAATACTTAAGCAAATAGACATGCTGATTAAAATAATGAACAAGAGAGGGTGAAACTTAAGCAACTGATCACACCAGCAAATGGGAAAGAATAATTAAATGCCTAAGCAATTAAACTAATGCAGAAAGAGACATGGATTCAACAAGGAGCGCATAGATTTGAATTTCGAAATGACATTGAAATAGGAACATACCAGTTAAGAAGGCAAAAGCAGAAAGTAAAGTGAGCAGGATTTCACAGTCGAGCCTTGGCTTTCAGCCGGCCAGACAAGCAATGAGCACAAGTAGCGGAAAGAGAGATGAGAGAGAGTTTGTGTGTGTTTTTTTCTGAACTACTGTTCGTGAGAAGAATCAGAATGATAGTGTATATATAGGAATGGAATAGTGTAAGTAAATAAGGCAAGTCAGGTAAATATTGTAAATAAGTTAAGGGAAGCAATCAAATAATCAATCAAACTTGATAGGGGCAGAAAATTGGGGAATAAGACCTATAAATAACTCTGATTGAATTTTAAATAAGGCAAGAAGTAGGTTTATCGGTCAATTATGGTTAGAATCCTTAAATCAAACAATCAATCACACGAATAAGGCAATCATAGGTAATCAGAGACCATTCAAGGGTCAATCAACCCATAAATAAGCGAGAGACGCCAATTAGGAACCTCTGGATTAAGGAAGGCAAGCAAAAATCAGCAAACTATTTCAGCAAATAATGATACCCTAGATAATTTAGTTAATCAGTTAATTATTCAAACAATAACAGACAAAAATTGTTGAAATAAAACAATGAACAGTCAAGCAATTGAGCCGGGATCATAGCCATGAGGAAGACTAAACAAAATATAAGAATTTCAGAAAATCTTTTGCGAAGCAGAAACCCTAATTTGAAAAATACCTAAAGTTGATTAACTGTAGGAGAATCAGAGGACCCTTAAAGAAAACAGCCATGGAAACTTGAAACACTTCAAATATGCAGAGATTTGGACAACAAATAACAAAGAAACCAAAAACCCTACGTAACACAGTGCTAAAAAAATCGGTTAACAGTAGAGAAATAAGAGAACCTTAAAGAAAATCAGTGATGAACTCAGAATCGCTCCATATCTACAAAGATCTGGACAAACTCAAGTCTAAACATTAGGTTTTGAAGAAAAAAAAGGAAAGAGTAAAGAGAATCTGGTCTTGAACCAGAGATTTGAACCGCCAAAAATCGATAGAAAAGCACTCACAGACCAAAGACAAACTCTCTGAGAGTCTTGAACAAGATCTGGACTAGATTTCTTCGAGGTCTTTCCATGAAATCACAAAAACGAGCAACCAGTAGGAGTAGGAGACCAGCAGAAGTCTCAAACGGCCATGGAAAACCATGGATCGAGTAGGAATCGAAGATATTAGGGCTAGTTTTGGGTGGCGGCGGCTAGGGTTGGGGGTTGAGTTGAGAGAGAATTGAAGAGATGAGGGAGCGAAGGTGGCGGAGTATGATGGAAAATGGGCTAGGTTAGAGGAGGGTAATTATTTTGGCAACAAAGAACAAGGGCCGTTGATCTCAGAGATCAACGACCAGGATTAGAAGGGGGTCTCGATCGGGTTAGGTTTAATTGGGTTGGGTATGATTTGAATTGGGCCTGGGTAGATTTGGGCTAATTTTAATTAATTTGGGATTGAAATTGGGATGTTTTAATTAGGGTAGGTCCGAAAATAAAAAGGGCCATTTATTAAATACCCATTTAATTGATAAAAAATATTAAAAATAATAACATATTACCGAAAATGATTTTCATACCTAGAATTTTTTTAAAAATAATTACCTAGTATTTAAAAATATAAAAGGCTATTTTCTAGTAAAGTAATGTAGTAATGCTTGCATGGGCCATAATTGCAAAGCAATTGCAATTGTAACCCCAAAAGTGCAAATGTGGCTATTTGTGCAATAATTCAAACTTAGTGCAAATGTAAATGATAAAATTAAGCCACAAAATTATTATAAAATTATTCGTGGTTTAATTAGTAACTGTTTGCATAAATGAAATACTGGAGTAATTAATTAATACCCTTAAAAATACAAAAATTATGGAAAAATATTAATTGATGCTAATGCATGGTTTTGGAGGTATATATGCATTTTTTAAAAATATAATAGGGAAAAATTGGTTATCAACAATATCTGACCTAAAGATCTTCATAGAAGCTGAATACACATTCGGAATCATTAGAAGAAAGGATGTAAGAGCAACAATCACTTCTGCCTTAGTAGGCAGCAAGAATATCCAACAGTATCTAAAATAGTCATCTACAAGAGTAAGAAAATACTTCTTGCCATCATAGCTATGGACTCTGTATGGTCCCCACACTTAAGAAAATACTTCTTACCATCATAGGTAGGGACTCTATATGGTCCCCACACATCACCATGCAATGTATGAAAACAAACGTTAGTGGTTTCATACATTAGTGCTTAAAGGAAAAGGAAGTCTGGTTTGTTTAGCTAAAGGACATACAGTACAGGACTCAGTTGTGTTCTTGCATTCACAATCCGGAAATACAGCAATGCTCCTTAAAGTCTTTTCAGCTGTATGCCCTAATCTCTTACTCCACAAGGCTACATCCATTATGCTGTGAATTTTGATCATATTTACAGTAGGTGGTGGTTTAGGAACTAAAGGTTTAGGAATTGTACTAGGAACTTGAAGTCTAGTTGTACTGACATCTCTAGAGTAGAACACATATAGCCCATCATCTTCTCTACCAATCCCCTTCACCTGTCTACTGAAAAGTTCCTGAAAAATACAGAATTCAGGGAAGAACATCACTAACCATCTCATCTCATCTCCGTAGTCAAAGGATTAGTAATGTCCTACACATACATGATTTCAAATACAACTTACTCTCTGGTGTACTTGTATTGTTGCCTTCACTCCCTTTTCCCAATAGTTGAATTATCTGTTGATACTACTCCTGAGTGAATTGAGGAATGTTGAGCATCACATTCTGAGTCCCCTGTCTAGTTGTAGTACTATGTTGTACCTGTGAAGAACCTGCAAAATTAGCAGCAGTAACAGCTTGAATGTTTCCTGTATGATGCATCCTGGGCGTGATGCACTGCATTCTCTAGTGCCAAATTTTTCTTAGTCTTAAAGTCAGGGGGATATCCATATAGCTTGTAGCAGTTCTCCCTACTGCGTCCCTTAAAATTGCAATAATCACAGTATAGAGAGTTCCTTTTCTGTCTATAATTGTTTCCTCCAGCATAGAACTGTCCACCAGAGTAGTTGTTTCCTCTTGTAGAGCCTCCTGAGTTATTATGACCTTTCCCACTGAATAGACCTGTGCCATTGTTTGGTACACTTATATTTTTGCTACTGAAAAAAGCAGTTCCCTCAATTACTTCGGCAGTTTGACATGTCTGACATATAGATCTTCTGCTCTCTTCAGAAATGATCATGGAATAGGCTCTATTAATAGAAGGTATGGGTAGCATGTTCAATATTTGGTTGCTAGATTGTGAATAGGACTCATTCAACCCCATAAAAAACTGCAATAGCCTTTGGTATGGGAAATGCTCAACATACTTCTTTGACTCCTCACAGCCATACCCAAGGCAGGGCATAAAAGCATCAAACTCTGCCCAAAGTTCCTTCAACTTAGAAAAGTAAGTTGACACAGAGGATATTCCTTGAGGCAAAGTGGTAATCTTTTTGTGAAGATACAACACACGAGAGCCATTGACCTTATCAAAACTCTCTTTGAGGTCCATCCACCCTAGCTTACTTTTTCCTAGAAAACCCACACGCATTGTACTATTCCACAGTGTATAATTCTCAGGTCTAGTTAATTTGACTAAAATTAGAGAACTACCTAGAGTATCGCATGGTTGAAGGAACAATAAATGATATTGATCGATTAAGATAGGACCTCCTCCGACTGTTGCTGTACTTGTATCAATTTCTTCACTCTCGATCACCATTGTTGAACGATAATCGAGCTTAGATGAAGAAGAACAGCGGAAATGCAGCCGTTGACTGTCGACTGAGCCCTAGCTTCGAAGGTATCAAAAAATTACTCCAACTTGCTCCAACTCAATTACTAGAAGCAGCTAAGACTCTAGGAACTTGATAACGATGCGTGGATCTTCAACGCGAGCTCTGATACCAAGATGAAATCCTAGATCTAGACTGAGCTATTGAACTATGGAGGAGAAGAAGCAGTTATGCAGAGACAGAGAAGAAAGTGATTCTCTTCATTTTCTGTTAAATTGGTTATTACACTGTACATTGGTGTGTGTGTGTGTGTGTCTATATATATATATATATGTATATATAATGCTCTACTAACTTAACATAGCTGGCATCCAGTTGTACATTCTAACACTATAACTAACATTCTAACTAACATTTCAATAATTATCACCTCAATGTATCATTTAAAATGATAAAATAATGTGATTTGATATAAATAATGGTGTCGAATTTTCCCCCCCACACAATTTCTTAGTCCTGTACTTCAAAGCTTCAAAGTTGAAACCTTTGGTACCTGAAACCCCTAATAAAGTTTGCATGAATTTCTAGTTTACTAAGTAGTTCAACGTGAAAATCTGTCCGTAAAATTTTACGCCATCTATTTGTTTACCCTAAAAATCAAGTAACAATTAAACTTGTTATGTGGTTTTAAGAATACGTGATTTCACTTAATACCAATTGATTAACTTAGGGATAAATTATGGGAATTCACAAGATTGTAAAACAAATCAATGCTTGGACAATGCCCCCGAGTTGATGAACCCTCGAGAGTAGTGAAGTAAGAACAGTTAAAGAGCAGTAAGTTGATGAGCAGAAGAAATATTATATTGCCTTGATACTCGTGAATGTAAGGTGTTTACAGATGACAGGGACCCCCCCTTTATATACTAGAGAAATCCTAATTATAGTACAATTCTAATTACGGAAGTAAATCTCATGATTGGCACAAATAACCGCCCTTGATTTGATATGTTCCGAGATTTTTGCCGTGATCTTCGACTGGTTACAGATATCTCGCCTTTTTGTTATTGCACTTCACTCGAAGTCGGTCATACTTAATCCCGATTGTTGCTAGCCTCGGTCTCAGCGGACACTTCGATCTTCAGACTCGATGCCTCGTCTTCGAGCTCGGGTCTGATTCATTACGAGGCTACCCCCGATGCAACTCCCTTGTCTCGATCAAATAGTAAAATCAGGTATGCCTGATTTTGACCATATACAGATAGTCCTCTCATTTCTTGGAGTTTAACAAGAAGAAACAAACTGAACCTTCGATTTAGAACATCGACCAATTCTGACGTCACCCTCGCGACGTAAGAGACGGAGGCGGCCGATGCATCGTGTTTGCACAGTTCTCAAGGAAATTAATTAGTGCCAATTGATGATCGACTACTAGTATTTTCAAGCCGTCATAGCCGATATTATAAGTAGAACATCTTCATAATTTTTTCAAACTTTACTTTCAAAATTTCCCCTAATCTTCAAAAACTCTTCTACTCCCTTCAAGCTTATCAATTCTGTTGGTTCTTCAAATCCCATTTGCCAATATTTTCTTAAAATAACAAGTTTTGTCTTCTTCTTTCTTTGAACTCATATAATAATGGCGAAAACATCAAAAATCGTTCCTCAAAGGAAAAGGCCTCCTCATCGCAGCCGGTCGGTGATAAAACGTCGGTGGAGCCACGCATCGAAGAGTGCATTCCCGGGTGATGCGACCTTACTTCCGATTTCAAAGTTGAAAATCCTCGTCGGTCGTTAGCCATTGTGAATCAATGTTGAGATACATATGCTTGATAACCGAGGGCGATCTTGAGCAGGTGAAAAAAGATTGCCATTGGGAAAACAAAGAGGTGGTGATTCCTACCACCGAGGAGGATATTACCACTCACGTAGAAGGGTTCTTAAGTGTTTACACTTACCCCTTTACGCTAGGTTCCATTGATCCGGTTATCCTCAACTTTTGCCACCAATACCGAATAACTCTTGGCCAGATACACCCTTCTTTTTTGCGCATTATTATCTTGCTTCGATTCTTCGTGAGCAAGGTCGAAGGGATGCCATTACCCTCGACCACCTCATTAGACTGTATAGCCCCCATTTCTATTGAGGCGGGTTAATAAGGCTCTAGTGCCGAGCCACAAAGGTGTTGTTCTCGAGTATAGATGAGGACAAGGATCGGGGATGGATGGGCCAGTTTGTCCAAGTGAGGACCTCCGATATACTCCCGGCCGAGAAGATGCCATTCTCCGAGGAATGGAACATGAAGCGTAAGTACAAACCCATCAACATCTTATGTTGATTGCCTTGTTTCTTTTATCTTCCCTCACCCACATTTTTTTT
Source organism: Nicotiana attenuata (assembly GCF_001879085.1). Lineage (NCBI taxonomy): Eukaryota > Viridiplantae > Streptophyta > Magnoliopsida > Solanales > Solanaceae > Nicotiana > Nicotiana attenuata. The sequence continues at coordinate 45,533,099 of NC_031990.1, forward strand.
ATGATGTAGTGGTTTCCTGGGTGCCCTGTGCAATCCCGAAACTTGAAAGTTGGGTTCGTAAGCTGGCTTCGACTTCTACATATGCTAAGCGCACGCGACGCGATTTAGCAAGGGGCCGATGGGAGGCCAAGAATCATGGTAAGCTTATCTTATATGCTTTTGATGCTCTTCTTTGAAACGTTCCTTTTCATTTGTACTTGGTTTCCTTTTATGCAACTCTCAGGATGTTGCCAAAATGAGGCCGCCCCCGCATGAGGAAGAGGAGGCCCCGAAACCGGCTAAGGATAAGAAGAGGAGAAGGGTCTCGCCTTCCGATACTCTAAAGCCTAAGAAGAGCAAGACTCGCAAGTCGAAGAATGACTCTGCCGCGCTGTCTGCTGACATAGTCCAAAAACTACAAGATAAAGAAGAAGAGAAAAAAGATGCTGACTATGAGCTGGTATCTGGAAAGAGGGGAAGCGTCGAAGCTTCAAAAGCAGCTGAGCCAGTGACGGTCGAGGAGGCTCATCTTCGGACCAAGGAGATCTCGGAAGATGGTCCTAGCAGAGTCCTTGAGTCATCGAGGGCTGAAGATGTCTACACCGTGATGAGCAACCGGCGAGTGTGCTTGTCCGTCGTGACGAATGCCTTAAGGTTCCGATCCCGAGACCCTCCAAAAAGAAGAGAGTGACCCAAGTGTCTTGCTTAGGGCAATCAATATTGATGATTCGCTGCCCCTCCACACATTTTCTGAAGGGCAATTTCGGGAGGCCCAGTCTATGGAGACCCACGATGTGGGAATGGCCCACGAAGGGGATGACTTATTCTGTGGCTGCTTCACGGGGGTCGATGATGTTTCCGACCTGGATGCATCGATCATTTTAGATGAGGCTCAGCTACTCCTGAACCAGGTAGAATTCAGCCCCCGTTATTAGGTTTACATTTGCTTTTATTTCCTTTTGTCTAATTCCCTTCCTTTCTCAATAGGCTGTGACGCTTCATCGCGAAGCATTTTCCAAATCTCGAGCTAAGATGAACCAGTGTGAGGCTGATCTCAAAAGGCTCATGGAGGAGAGAGATACCCTCAAACACCTGTATGTGCAAAAATAAGAGGAGGCCAGGGACCTCCGAGCTGAATTAGCAACAGCTCATAAAGAGCAGACCGATCTCATCGAGCAGGTAATGTAAAATTTTGGGAGTTTGACATATCAATTTGATATTAGTGACTAACACTTAGATCCTGCAGGTTCAGTAGAAGGCCGAAAAGATTGAGCAGCTTCGCGAGGAGTCCGAGATGAAAGAGGTAGAGGCTTTGGGTGGAAACAGAACATGGACCACCTCGCCTCGGAGAAAGAAACAGCTCGAGCCCAGCTATCTTCGATTGAGCGTCAACTCCAAAGCGTGAAGGAGGATATCTTGGCCCGAGCCAAGAAATTGAGGAGATCGAGGCTCGATTGGCCGCTGAACATGCAAAGGCCACATCTGAGGCAGAAAAAGTAAAGGCCGAGGCGGAGACGGTCGTGGCCGTCTACCGAGCTGATGATGAAGCTGCCCACGCTTGAGCAAAGGAAATTTCTGATGCACCTCAGGTCCAATCATTCTGCGTTGCCGAGCATGCCAAGTCTCAATCTCGGAGAGAGACTCTCTATGAAATTTATGCTCGTGGTTTTGACCTCACTACTGATATTGAGAACGCGAAACTGCTCGAGTCCGAAGCCAAAGCTTTTCTCTCTGATGATGATGACTCCGGGAGCGCAAGTGGATCCGAGAGCGGAGAAGATAAAGATGAGGCTCCTGGGGAAGATTAGGCACTTAGAATTTTTTCTTCTTCTTTTTTGAATTTTTTGTGTAAGACCCTGAGTGGTCTTTGTAAATACTTTTGTATATATGAAAGATCCATTTTCTTTCCGATTTGTCTCTGATTTTTGTGTTGCAAAAACTTTATTTTGACTCAATTCGTTGCCTTGTGAAAATTTTGTTGAAATCGGATTACTATAGTTTCTATAGTCGAGTGAGTACTTGCTCGAACTCGGAGTAGAAAAAAAACCTTAGGTTTTGGTTAAAGCGAGGGCGGGTCCTCGAGCTCAACAATGTAATGGCCCTTAGGCTCTTGAATCGGGCCGATATGGCGTCAAAATAGTGGCTTTTTCCCATTTTTTCGGCTTAAAAGTTTAATTATATAAAAATCTGTGATGCCTTAGAATGAGATAAATCTGTACCCATTAGTATTCAGTGTTGTCAAAAAACTTTGTTATGCCTTAGCATAAGTTTGTTCAATTTGGTACCTCTTAAAGTTTTTGAGGGTCGATGTTATCGAAACCTTATGTAAATTTGCCGAGGGTAGCCCTTTTCTAACCGGTTTTATAAAAATATTTGAAGGCCTGTTTGATTACGGAATTCGGGCATCTCCGAACCGTGTTAGTTTGGCTGTAGCCTTTAACTAGATATTTGCCCATCGGGATTGTCTCTTGATTATACTTCAAACTTGTTCGAAGTATTAGTCCCCGAGCGGGGTAGACGTGGCCTATAAAATCGAGGATTGCCTTTTTAAGGTCTTAAGATTTCGAAGTTTAACAATTCGAGCATGTCGATTTTACGATGATAGTCCCCGAGTACGGGGTTAATTGCTTGAGCTTTAGTTACGATTGGCTCTTGAGCCGGTTTCCTTAAAATATCATAAATACGAAATAGTAAAGTAGAAATTTCACTAAGGCATGGAACATTTGATAAGGAAAAGGTACTTCTTTCAATAGATCATTCATGCGTACATGTTTTTTCATTATGGCTCGGCCAATCTACATGGGCACGGTTCACTCATCCGTTTGTCCCTTTACAAAATTTTCCTATTGAGACCCTATTGACATGAAGCATCTTCCTTGAAAACATAACATCCGAGGGTGATGCCCCCCAGTATTCGAGGTTGATTGTAAAGAAGCCTCGAATACTGTTGAATTGTCCCCAGGTAGCACAAATTATTGTTGCCTCGTTAAAAACCTCGCCGGAAAAACCCATTTGGGACAAAAACCGATCTATGGGAAAAAAAGTGCAAAGCATGATTTAAAACCTGAGGTCTTTGTGTTGAAGAATTTCCCGATGTCTTTGATTGAACACCTGCAATAAATTAGTACCGAATATAAAAGAACAAATGAGAGAGTTATACCTTAGCAATAGTATCATTTGAGGAGGGATATGTTCCAATTATTTGGCAGCTGTTCTCCGTTCATCGCGCCAAGCTTGTAAGATCCCTTTCCAATGACACCGAGGACCTGATATGGTCCTTCCCAATTTGGGCCGAGTATCCCCTCATTTGGATCTCGAGTGTTGAGGGTGACTTCCTCAGAACTAAGTCCCCTATTTTGAAGTATCAAAGATTGTCTCTTCGATTATAGTATCTTTCGATTCGCTATTTCTGGGCGGCCATTCGGACGAGGGCGACTTCCCATTTTTTGTCTAACAATTTGAGGCTTGGGTTTATTGCCTCGTTATTTGATTCTTCCTTTGTGTATCAAAACCTGACGCTTGATTCCCCGACTTCAACCGATATCAGAGCCTCGGTGCCATATACTAAGGAGAACGGCGTTGCCCCCGTACTGGGTTTTGTCGTTGTTCGATATGCCGAAAGAACTTCGGGCAAAATTTCTCTACATTTCCCTTTTGCGTCCTTCAACCTCTTCTTTAGGTTTGAATGATGGTTTTGCTCGTTGATTCGTCCTGTCCGTTCCCACTAGGATGATACAGTGTCGATAATATCCTTTTTATTTTGTGATCTTCGAGGAACTTCGCTATTTTGCCGCCGATAAATTGTTTTCTATTGTCGAACACTGTCTCGGCGGGTATCCCGAATCGGCATATGATGTGATCCCAGATGAAGTCTATAACTTCTTTCTCTCTGACTTTCTCGAAGGACTGTGCTTCAACCCATTTAGAGAAATAGTCAGTCATAATGTCACGACCCAAACTGGAGGGCCATGACTAGCACCCGGCCATACTTACCGAGCACCAACATACATTTTATCTAACCTTCTTTATTATCTTTTAGGGCTGACGAGATCAATATAAATGGTAGACATGGGTCNCTGCCAAATATACACATCCTGATCGACAGTTGCGCCAAGTATGAACTCCTATCCTTTGTAGATTGCTTCGCGGGGTTATCACTAGATCTGGATGGACGAAGAAGATGCAGAGAAAACAGCCTTCATCATACAGTAGGGAGTGTACTGCTACAAAATGATGCCATTCGGTCTAAAGAATGCTGGGGCTACTTACATGAGAGCCATGACAACCATCTTCCATGATACGATACACAAGGAAATAGAAGTGTATGTTGACGATGCCATCATCAGATCCAAGAGGGCCGCAGATCACATAGCAGATTTGGGAAAGTTCTTTGACAGGCTAAAGAGGTACAATCTAAAATTGAACTCCGCAAATGTGCGTTCGGGGTTCCTGCAGGAAAACTGTTGGGATTCATTGTCAGTCGCTGAGGAATTGAGTTGGACCCATCCAAAGTTAAGGCTATCCAAGAGTTACCACCACCAAAGAGCAAAAAAGACGTGATGAGCTTCCTAGGACGCCTCAACTACATCAGCTGCTTCATAGCACAAACCACGGTAATATGTGAACCCATCTTCAAAATGTTGAGGAAAGATGCTGAAACTAGTTGGACCGAAGATTGTCAGAAGGCTTTTGACAAAATCAAGGAATACCTATCCACACCACCAGTCCTAGTCCCGCCAGAACCTGGGAGACCTTTGCTACTCTATTTATCCGTATTAGATGGAGCTTTCGGATGTGTTTTGGGACAACAAGACAAGATAAGAAGAAAGGATCAAGCCATATACTACTTGAGTAAGAAGTTCACACCTTATGAAGCATGATACTCCCTACTGGAACGCACTTGCTGTGCCTTGACATGGATAGCTCAGAAATTGAGGCATTACTTCTGTGCCTACACCACATACCTCATATCCAGGATGGACCATCTGAAGTACATCTTTCAGAAGCCCATGCCAACCGGGAAGTTAGCCAAATGGCAGATATTGTTAAGTGAGTTCGACATCATCTATGTAACTCAGAAGGCAGTCAAAGGACAAGTATTGGTAGACCATCTCGCTGAAAATCCTGTGGGAGGAGAATACGAACCATTAGAAACGTATTTTCCTGATGAGGAAGTATCATTTGTAGGAGAGGACATTTCTGAAGCCTACGACGGTTGGAGAATGTTCTTCAATGGGGCTGCAAACTTCAAAGGAGGCATTGGAGCAGTGTTGGTATCAGAAATAGGTCAACATTACCCGGTATCTACAAAGCTTAGGTTTTCGTGCACCAACAATATGGCAGAATATGAGGCTTGCATCATGGGGCTCAATTTGGCCATCGATATGAATATACAAGAGTTGCTGGTAATTGGTGATTCGGATCTTCTAGTACATCAGGTTCAAGGAGAGTGGGCTACGAAAAACACCAAGATATACCATAGTTGTATCATGTGCAGGAATTGATGAAAATATTCACAAAGATAGAATTCAAACATGTGCCCAGAATTCAAAATTAGTTCGTAGAAGCACTGGCCACCTTATCATCAATGATACAACATCCACACAACAATTTCATCAATCCCATCCCGGTGAGGATCCACAATCAATTGGCTTACTGTGCTCATGTTGAAGAAGATACGGATGGAAAGCATTGGTTCCATGACATCAAGGAATATTTGGCAAGAGGAGAATACCTAGAACGGGAACCATACTCAGAAACGCACACTGCGGAGGCTGTCCAATCACTTCTTTCAAAGCGGAGGGACCCTGTATAGAAGAACTCCTGATCTGGGGTTGTTAAGGTGTGTTGACGCAAAGGAGGCTTCCAGATTGCTCGAGGAGATACATGCCGAAACTTGTGGACCACATATGAACGGTTTTGTTCTAGCCACGAAGATACACAGAGCTGGATATTTTTGGATGACCATGGAATTGGACTGCATCAGGTACGTCCAGAAATGCCACCAATGTCAGGTACATGCAGACATGATAAAGCTACCACCAAATGAGCTCAATGCAACAAGTGCACCTTGTCCTTTTGCTGCCTGGGGAATGGATGTCATCGGTCCGATCGAGCCCACCTCTTCAAATGGGCACCGGTTCATTTTAGTGGTAATCGACTGTTTCATAAAGTGGGTAGAGGATGCATCTTACAAAGCCGTAACCAAGAAAGTCGTCGAAGATTTTGTCAAGGATCGTATTGTTTGACGATTCGGGGTTCCCGAGTCCATTATCACTGATAATGCCGCCAACCTCAATAGTGACATGATGAAAGCCATGTGTGAAAGCTTCAAAATCAAGCGCAAAAACTCTACAGCATACAGGGCTCAAATGAATGGAGTTGTGGAAGGTTCCAACAAGAACATCAAGAAGATACTAAGGAAGATGGTAGAAAATCACAAACAATGGCACGAGAAGTTACCCTTTGCCCTATTAGGATACCGCACTACGATCCGCACATCAACTGGGTCAACTCCCTATTTACTGGTTTATGGTACCGAAGCTGTCATTCCAGCTGAAGTAGAAATTCCTTCTTTAAGGATCATGCAGGAAGCCGAACTCAGTGATGCGGAATGGATATGAAGCCGCTATGAGCAACTAGCCCTCATAGACGGAAAAAGAATGAACGCAGTATGTCACGCATAAGGCACGTACTGGATGCTATTAGAACCTTAGGTAACAATAATTAAGGGGAGGGTAATCGGGTAGTAAAGGATATGATGACCTGTGCGCTAATGCCACGCGTAACACCTTTATTTGAAGAAGGTCATCGGGTATTGCACAGAAGTGATCCTATAGGCTAAAAAACCTAGGAACCCTTTACTCCTTGTTTTTTTTTTAAAGAAATATCTATTTATCTGCTTATAAGACTAATTCGCTTAAATTGAGTTTGGCCGAGACCCACCGTTGTGGACCTCGAGGGGTGCCTCACACCTTCCCCTCAAGGTAATTTCGAGCCCTTACCCAATCTCTGGTAATGCAAACCGGTTTATGAGTTATTTGCTTTAGGTGCCCTAACACACCTTAAATCCGTTAGGTGGCGATCCTTCAAATTCCATACCCCTTCCTAAAAGGAAATGAGTTGTCCCAAAAAATGTCGAAACCCGGAATCCGCGAGGAAAAAGGGGGTGCAACATTCGCGTCTTCAACTAGTGCACCCATTCTAATAATTTCTCCATGAATCCGAAGTAATTTTCTCTCATTCCTCCAATACTATACCACAGACTGAAGATAACATAGAACACTCCAAGCCCCTTTTTATAACCCACTGCAAAAGCTCGATACTCAACTATGCTACGGACTCGAAGTCCTCTGGCATCACACTTTAACTTTTGAATCCACTAGGACCATTGTTGAGAGTCACCCACTCTGACATGGTCCCGTATATAATCAACTCCAAGGCTCTGCTAGCACATGAACACCCTCTCAAAACACCTGGCTGAATCACCTTCCTTATAAATCACCTCTACACGAAGCATAAATCCTGAGTCTTCCCAAAACCTGAACATGAATCGATAAGGCAAATATAGCACACATTCCTCAAATCCTTTGCTCAAATTACCACTGATGTTTTCTTTCCTTAGTCGTAATAATCTACCAATATGTCGATAACCAGAAACCTCACAAGTAGACAACCAAGCGATCTAATTGTAGGCGGTGGGGCTCTCCCACTTTGCTTGAAGCTACCATTATGTAACTCTGGAACCCACCAAAATTCCTTATCCACCATTGACATGATCTTGCACAATCAACCCGCCAAATTCCTCGAAATCTTTCTGTTCAACATTTTATGAAGACTCTGAATAACTAGCCACATTTACATATTCGACCGGATAGCCAATAAAATTCTTCATAGAAGCTTCGTCAACACCACACAACCGCTCACCTGCTCACAGGAGGTAACCCACTTGTGGAAATTCCATGCCGACATCCTCCAACGACGTTGCACTAGGTAAAATTACTTACGAAATCAGTAACCCATCCTGAGCCCATGCTCATTCACCAGTTGTACAAGTCCGTTCACTCCCCATTGACATCCCAAAAAGTGCGACACTAACTTCCAGCCCGAAGTCATGTTGTATCCTTCTTCATATCAAGCAACTCCTTTCCATCGTATCCAACCTTCTTCCGTATAACAGCCAATGTTCCAAATTAAGCCCGTAGACCTAGTCACTATCCACCATGAATCCCAAATCACTCTAAACCTTTCTCAAGGTGTGTAGTCATCCTTCCAAAAAACCCATATGCTACTCTTCCACTCTCCCACTTTGGTCAACCTCACTCCTTTAAGCAACTACTTGACTCCTGTTCCTCACACTTGGCCTTCTAGAAGTTTATCCACCACAGGACACCTCGCACATGTCCTTTCTCATCCTTCGCTGTCCAGTTGTTGCCTTAAGTCAAAATCCATCTCTGTAGCACTTGAACTAATAGATCGCTACCAACTTCAAACCCCTTCAAAGATCATGTTTCTCGAGCCATCAGCACCAGGAACACGGATTCAATCCGGAACCACCGCACACCGCGATCTCTGGTAGCCGCTTCTCCGGCACTATTTCACACTTCCCTACCCCGAGGGAGATTTGACGAAGATCATAACATCGGCGAACTTAACACATTCGATAAAGGCGACGACATTACATTACTGACAGAAACTCCACCACACTAAAAAATACCAAGTCTCGTTACTCCACCAACCCAAATCTGAACATTCATAGTCTGATTGACTTTTCTCCGCCGAAAATAAAATACTGAATCTCTGAATCATGCAATAAGTAAACCTCATTTCAAGTTATTCACTACTTCGACGCATAGGCAAGAACCCTACCATTTCACAATACTGTGCGACAACAAAGCACAAATTGTCATAACAATCAATGCCAAATCTCAAGGCCTTATGTAGACTGATACTGAGCTGAAACGACAGAACGGCCTTCTGCAGGGCGACGAAAATAGCCTAATCAACTGCGCAGGGAGAAATATCCTGCACCACATCTGTAGTACCATTACAATTCCTCAATTCCCGATTCATAACAAGTGCTTCACGTCGCATAAGATTGAATAGGAAAGAAACAAAGGCATAAGCCTCAAAGGAAATCAAATCGCACGATGAGGAATCAAGAAGGGAAGTGCTCCTAACAGCCTTGTAGTCTCTCGAAGATAAGTACAGACGTTTCCATATCCGCAAGACTCTACCACACTCGCTCATGACTCGTGAGACCTAAGTGAACCTAGTGCTCTAATACCATGTTGTCACGACCCGAAATCCATTAAAGGTCGTGATGGAGCCGAACACCGCTGTCAGGCAACCCAACAATAAATAATCACTTCGGTTCCCATTTTAATATTTCTGAAATCATAGCTTTTCCTCCAATTAAATAGTAGAAGATGGAAATTTCAAAGTAAATAATAATATCATTTTTACAAATTTCAATACTGAATAACCCATAATCACCCCAGAACCCGGTGTCACAAGTGCATGAGCATCTACTGGGAAAAAGTAAAATAAAATACATCATCCGTCCGAAATACAACATTGGACATGAAAGAAAAACATATATACTCTGAAGGAGGCTTTGCTGGCTGCGAGTCGTAACATTAGATGCAGCTCAACTAAGTCCCCGTATCAACGACGCTGCTGCACCCACAAGGCCACTAGACATACATGTGCATGTTCAACAAAATGTACAGAAAGTGTAGTATGAGTATGAAAACAACGCATACCCAATAAGTATCCGGTTTAACCTCGAAGAAGTAGTGATGAGGGGTCGACTCCGACACTTACTATGGGCTATAAATAAAATACCAACGATATGATTTAAACATGAGTTATACAAAATGGCTGTAAGCCCATTTCTTAGAAGTAAATAAGCAAGTATTTTATAATTATGAAGTCTCCAAATGTATTTCTCATCATTTAACAATTTATCTTAGGCCAATGAGGCTATATCATTTATTATAAATTCCAAAACAATCAATTCAATCATGTGCAAGTCATGCCGAGGTCATAAGGGACAATCCAACATAAATATTTAAACTGTGCACTGCCGAGGGTCGAACGGCACGAACCAACATATAAATATAAACTGTGCAATGCCGAAGGTCAAACGGCACGAACCATAGATGCATCTATTTAATCTGCCGAGGTGAATGGCCCGCTCCCATGAGAGTAGTGGAAAGTTTTCCCACTCGCGGAATATAATTGCGACGCAGTTTACACAAGCTTTCTTAAGTTATTATAAAATTCGTCAATTCCTTTCGAAAATACGAAGTTCTAATGAAACCTTTAAAATCTTAAATTATTCAATTTCAATTCTTTTCAAGACAATTATTACGCAACCTCGATATTGCTTCTTCTTAAGGCAAACAATAATCATATATCAAATAGCAGTAACAACAAGACATGATGTAAGCTTAACAATACTTGGACATAGGCATAGCTAGTAGCTATGTAGGGACGCTCGTCACCTCGTGTGTATGTAGCCCCCACAAATAGAAGCACATATTGGTTTAGTTCACCTATGGGGTTAATTCCTTCTTACGAGGTTAGAAAGGAGACTTACCTTGCTCCGAAGTTCCATAACCGGCTCCCAAGCCCTTCTGGCGACTCAAACCGATGCCCAACTCTCCAAAATAGTCAATAATTGTGCAAATCCATAAATATATACTCAAATACTCATTATGATCCTATTTACAACAATTGCCAACTCCGCTTGAAAAGTTGATAAAATCACCCTCGGGACCACGTGCTCGGATTCCAAATTTTTTTGAAGATACACTTTACCCATAGCAAATTTATTCTAAATTTATTCTAAATTCCATGCCCAAACTCGTGATCAAAATCCAAAATAGCAAATTCTAGGTTTTCTACCAATGCCCCACAATTTCTACTAATTTCCATATTTAAATCCTTATAAAAACCATGTATTTAACTTGCAATAGGTGGGGACCACTTCCCTTGTGCTGCTTGATGAAAATCCCTCCTTGAAGCTCTCCAAAATCGCCCCCTCCAAGTGAGAAATGGAAGAAAAATGGGCCAAACCCCGTCTTTTTAAAACAATCTACCCAACCGTCCTTTCGTACCTACGGTACACCAGCCGTACATGCGGCTCCGCCCAGGTGCGGTTCCCTCCAAGCTAGGAGAAATCCGCTTCTGCGGTCACCCATGCGCTTCTGTGCCTTCACACGTGTGAATGCCCTTCCGCTTTTGTGACCCAACTGCCCCTCTCGCATTCCGCACCTATCAAGCTCACCTCGAATCTGCGGGCTCGCAGATGCGGAATTACCCTCGCATCTGCGGCCATACCAACTCCATCCAAATGCCGCTTCTGCCACCCCATAGCTGCACCTGTAGGCTCGCACCTGCGGCCTTTTCCACGCAGGTGCGATTACACTAGATATCAGCAGCCTTTAGCCTTTCTCAAATTCCAAATTTGCTTCGTTAACCACCTGGAATCCACCCGAGGCCCCAGGGACCCCATCCATTTATACCAACCAGTTCCAAAACATTACGCGGACATGCTCGGGGCCTCAAATCACATCAAACAATGCTGAAATCATGAATCACATCCCAATTCAAGCTTTATGAACTTTAATACTTCAAACTTTTTCATTCGATGCCGAAACCTATCAAATCACGTCCATTTGACCTCAAATTTTGCACACAAGTTGTACTCGACATTACGGACCTACTCCAACTTTCAAAATCGGAATCTAAACCCGATATCAAAAAGTCCACTCCCGGTCAAACTTCTAAAAAACCTTCACATTTCTAACTTTCGCCAAATGACTCCAAAATGACCCACGGACCTCCGAATCCACTTTCGGACGCGCTCCCAGTACCAGAATCACCATACGGAGATATTCTCAGACTTGGAATCCCAAACGGATATCGATAACATTGAAATGCACTCCAACCCAAAGTTATGAAATTCTTCCAAAATGCTAACTACCACAATAGGCGCTGAAACGCTCCCGAGTCATCCAAAACCCAATCCAAATATACGTCCAAGTCCGAAATCATCATACAAACCTGCTCGAACCTTCAAATCCTGATTCCGTGGCTGCTTACTCAAAAAGCATCACATTAGTCAATTTCCAACTTAAAGCTTCCGAAATGAGAATTTTCTTTCCAAATTGACTCCGAACTTTCCGAAATTCAATTCCAACCACACGTACAAGTCATAATACTTGAAGTTAAGCTACTCATGGCCTTAAACTTCCGAACGACGCGCTAGTGTTCAAAACAACCGGTCGGGTCGTTACAGCAGATGCGAAGAGGAGGCTGAGAGGTAGTTGTCGCTTCTTCAAAGCCTGGACGCTTTTGTGAGGGGTGCTTCTACCAAGTTTTTCCGCAAATGAGGGCGCCGCATTTGAGAGGAAAGCCTATACCTGCGTGGAGTGGCTATTTGAGAGGAGATCCTATATGTGCAACTTTGGACCGCACGTGCGTGCTCGCATATGCAAGGAATTTAATCGCATATGCGGTAATTGCTGGGCTGTCTTATATTTTGAAAGTTAGCTCATTTTCATTATTTTTAGTTTTGGATCTCGGCTAGAGGCAATTTTTAGGGAGATTTTCATCACCACTTTGAGGTTTTTTCTACTAGGATTTGACTTTATATCTTAATCCCCATAGATTTCTATTATTCTACACCTAAAACATGGATTTTTAAAGGAAAAATTTGAGATTTTTGTCTACAACTTAAGAAGGTGTATTTTGGGGATTTAAAGGTTGATTTGGACTTGGATTTGAAATCTAATTACTATTTGGACTCGTGGGGTTATGAGTAGTCGGGATCTACCCGTTGACGCACTTTTTAACTGTGTGGGTCCGGGTTGACTTTTGGGGGATTTGTGTAAAGATCAAAATTTTATCATTTGGATTTATTTTTTATGAATTTTATTTGATGTTATTGAGTAAGTTTTTTACTAGATTAGGGTCAATTGGAGTTGAATTTGAGCGGTTAAGCAATTTTCGCTTAATTTGAGGTTGTCGGGTGGAGGTAAGTCGCTTATCTGTCCTTGTAAGACGAAATTCTTCCCATAGCTGATATGATTGCTACTTGATCCATGATTTATGAGCCATATATATGCAAGGTGACGAGTGTATATGTGTATCTAGATTTTGACCATATCTGGTATTGTTGACTTGAGTTGTGCTTTTATTGAATTATGTGAAGTTGCTATTCATGTTCAAATTGATCATACGAATACGTGATAATTTATAGTATTGATTTAGGAGCATGTATAGGGGTTTGAGTTGTTGATTTGACATGAGGATTACTTTGCCATGTCGAGCTTTATTATAAATTCATAGTCATATACTTCCTTACTTGTTCCATATTTTTTTTATGATTTCTATGGCCTAATCATTTCATGATAATAATATGATTAAGCTATAACTTATTAACTAGCTTATTGAGCTCCTATAATAAATTGATTTCCTAGATTTTCCATAGCCATCTCTTAGCCATTTGAGCTTTTATACGCATTCTTATTATTATGTCTTGTGCCTTTTTATTATATCGGTTCTTACACAAATGCATGAGTAGAAAAAGTGGTTATTGAGGACATTTGGGGATTTTACCACTAAGGGCACTTGAGCGGATATTGCTATTGAGTATTGATTGATGATGTTATGATTGGATGGGGTTGCGCCGCAACAATTGATCGATGATCAATAAATATAAAATGATCAATGCTTTAATTATGGATCCGCCTCTCTGGATTCAGGTGATTACCCATATTACCTCTAGCCCTGTGAGTGTAGGCATCCATGATTCTTTAGGTGCTCATTGAACACGTGGACTGTGTCAGGCAATAGATTTATGCTGTGAGTTGTTGAAAAAGGGATCATGAGCATGCATATGCATATTTTCTTAGACACATGCTATGAATTGACGTAAGTATTTTTGACTGATATCAAGTTTTATTCGAGAATTGGGATGCTAATATCTTATTTGGTTTCTGTAATGTGAAAAACATACCTAAATTCCATATGAGTTTTATTTTTTAGCTCTTATACTTATTGATGATATCATGTCTAGTTTTATGTAAATCATTCTCTCATCTAATTATTTGATTGATAGTGAGTGTCGCAGTCGACCTCTCGCTACTACTTCTTCGAGACTAGACTTGATACTTACTAGGTACTGTGGTTTGTACTCATACTATACTTCTGCATATTTTATGCAGGTTCTAAGGCTAGTGTGAGTGGCATTCTTCTGAGTTAGTAGGAGGACTTGTGAAAACTTTGTGGTGAGCTGCTCTACTTGGTCTATTCGCAACACATGGACTCCCTCTCCCTACTTATCTCGTATATCTGTCAGTTTCATTCACACAGACAGTGTAGTCATATGATTTTATATACTCTTGTTAGATGCTTGTGATGATAGTGACATCCGGGTTTTGGATAATATTGGCAGTTCTGGTCGTGTTTAAACCATGCTTTAGATAGTTTATCTATGTTATAAGACTTAAGATTATTCTGTTTCTTATCATATTGAGTAATTTATTAAAATTTAATTAATTTGCTTTAGAATTATGATTGTTATTGTATTTTCTTGCGTAACAAGCGGGTTAGGAGTTATCTCAATCTTTTGGTGGAATTTCGGATCGCAACAAGTTGGTATCAAAGCATTAGATTCTAAGGGTCTCACAAATCACAAGCACACATAGTAGATCTTGCGAATAGGTACAGAGATGTCTGTACTTATCTTCGAGAAGCTATAGGGCTTTAGGAAAGTTCCTTTTTTCTTGATTCCTCATCGTGCATTGATTATTGACTTGAGTATATATCTTTCTATTATATTCTCTCACACATGGTGAGGACTCACATATCTAGAGCAGCAGAGGATGTAGGGGAAGTACCACCAGTTATGACTTGGAGACGCAGAGGCTGGGGTAGGGTCAAAGCTCTTACTAGAGGTCGTACTATTACAGCTAGAGCTGGAGCATCCACTGAGGCCCGTGGTCAGGACAGGGCAGTTGCAGTGGACCACCGATGGACCGGGTGGAGGAGTAGATCATAGACGAGTGTGTTGAGGCTCCAATGCACCCCCAACAGCTAGAGGGTTTCACTGTTGCACACGTGTTTCAGGAGGCTATGGCCAAGATGGTCAGTTTCATCGATGCATTGACCCAGGCTGGCGTGTTTCCAATGGCTCCAACCACATCTCAGGTAGGAGGGGGAGCTTAAACCCCTGGCACTCGTAATGTAGAGCAGTCGATTGTAGCAGCCAGATCTGAGACCTTGCCTACCATGTTTGTTGATTAGCAAAAGAGACTAGAGAGGTTTCAAAGGTTATTTCCTCCACACTTTAAGTGTAGTGCTTCAGAGGATGCCCAGGACTTTCTAGATAGGTGCCATTAGATGCTTCCCAATTTGGGCTTGGTAGAGTCCAACGGAGTGGACTTCACTACTTTCTAGTTTAGAGGAGCGACTACAAGATTGTGGAAGACATATGAGCAGGGCAGGCCAACTGGTTCATCTCCTCTTACATGGGCTTAGTTTTAACACCTATTTCTTGAAAGTTACATTCCCCTCACCATGAGGGATGAGTTGAGAGGCCAGTTTGAGCTCCTTCAGCAAAGTCATATGTTAGTGACCGAGTATGAGGCGAGATTCATGGAGTTGTCAGGTCATGCAACTTTCTTGATCCCTGTCAAGGTTGAGAAGGTGAGGAGGTTTATTGAGGCTCTGACTTATGACATCATGGTTACTATAGTTAAAGAGTCAAAGATGGGGCCTACTTCTCATCAGGAAGTAGAGATAGCTCGAAGGATCGAGCGTGTTCACAATCAAGGTAGAGAGGTCATGTTGAGGGACGAGAGGTCTCGTCGTTCTATTGGTTTTAGTGGTATCTCATCTAGAGGTAGAGGTCAGATTGTTAGGGGCCATCAGGTAGTCTAGCTTAGTTTACTCAGCATGGGCCCCGCTATGTGATGTCTCGGTCATCTTTTAGTTTTCCAGTCTGTAGTTCAGGGTTCTCTGTCAGTAGTTCAGGCATCAATTACATTACCCCTTGCACAAACAGCTAGAGGGGGAGGTCACGCAGTGAGAGGATTCCTGGGGGGGAAGGGGGGGTCAGGTTGGTGGTAGTCAGACCAGTAGTGGTCAAACTCGTTGCTATGCTTTTCTGAGGAGACCCTAGGTAATGGCCTCCAATGCTGTGATCAAAAGTATGGTTTCAGGATTTCATAAAGATGCTTCCATGTTGTTTAATTTGGTATCTACTTATTCTTATGTATCATCATAATTTTGTCCTTATTTGGATATGCCTCGTGATTCTCTTGATACTCTTTTGCATGTATCTACACTTGTTGGTGATTCTTTTAGGTGGATCGTGTGTATCAGACTTATATGGTCACTATTGGTGGTTATGAGACTAGTTTCAATCTCCTATTGCTTAGTATGGTGGACTTTGATGTGATTTTAGATATGGATTGGTTATCTGTACCAAGATATCCTTGATTGTCAAGCTAAGACCGTGATGTTGGTTATGCCAGGGTTGTTGAAGTTGGAATGAAGAGGTTCTCTTGGTCACACTCCTACTAGAGAGATTTCATTTCTAAAGGCTCAACGGATGGTTGAGAAAGGGTGTTTGGCATACCTGAATTTTGTTCGAGGTATTAGTGCTGATACTCCTACCGTTGACTCAGTTCCAATAGTGAGAGTATTTTCGGATGTGTTTCATGCAGATCTGCCATACATGCCACCCAATAGGGATATTGATTTGGTGTCGGGCACGCAACCCATATCTATTCCTCCGTATCGCATGGCTGCAACAGAGTTGAAGGAATTGAAGGAACAATTGCAAGAGTTGCTAGATAAGGGGTCCATCAGGCCTAGTGTATGACCATGGGGTGCACCGATGTTGTTTGTAAAGAAGAAGGATGTGTATTGACTATCGACACTTGAACAAGGTTACTATCAAGAACCAGTATCAATTGTCGTGCATTAATGATTTATTTGATCAGCCTTAGGGTGTCAGAGTGTTCTTGAAGATTGACTTAAGATCTAGGTATCACCAGTTAAAGATTAGGGCTTCGAACATCCCTAAGACGTCTTTCAGGACTCGCGATGAGCATTATGAGGTTTTGGTAATGCCTTTTGGTTTGTGTAATGCCTCAGCAGCTTTCATGCATTTGATAAACAGTGTGTTCCAACTTTATTTGAATTCTTTTGGCATTGTGTTCATTGATGATATCTTGGTATACTCTTTTAGTGCTGAGGATCACAAGCAACATTTGAGGATTGTACTTCAAATTTTGAGGGAGAAGAAGCTATATGCTATTTTATCCAAGTGCGAGTTTTGGTTGGACTCGGCGATGTTCTTGGGTCATGTGGTATCGAGTGATGGGATCAAGGTGGACCGAAGAAGATTGAGGCAGTTCAGATTTGGCCCATATCTTCCACCACTACTGAGATCAGGAGCTTCTTAGGTTTGGATGGTTACTACCGTTGCTTCGTAGAGGGATTTTCATTTATTGCAACCCCATTGACTAAGTTGACTCAAAAGGGTGCTCTGTTCAGGTGGTTAGATAAGTGTGAGCAGAGCTTTTAGAAGCTCAAGAGTGCTTTGACTAGGGTTTTTAAATGGTTTATTATGATACTTCACGGGTTGGTATTGGGTATTTGTTGATGCAGGACGATAGGGTGATTGCCTATGCGTCACGTCAGTTGAAGCCCTATGAGAAGAACTATCTGGTGCATGATTTGGAGTTAGCAGCTATTGTGCACGCATTCAAGATTTGGAAGCATTACTTATATGGCGTATCTTGTGAGGTGTAAATGGATCATCGATGTCTCCAACACCTATTTAGGCAAAAAGATTTGAATTTGAGGTAGTAGGGATGGTTAGAGCTGTTGAAAGATTATGATATCACTATTCTTTATCATCCGAGGAAGGCTAATGTAGTAGCAGACGCCAAAGGCGGAGAGTATGGGAAGTTTGGCATTCATTCCAGCTGGGGAGAGACCTTTAGCTATGGATGTTCATGTTACACCCTATATTTTTGTACGTAAAAGTGCGTCGTAAGCAAATTAATGTAAGACCAAAAATGAGAGATCATCTTTGGAAGTATATAAAGTATATTATCATTTCACCTCGGAGGTTAAAAATATTGAAGATCATGAACAATAAATAAAAAGAGGGTTGGAAGGTTCAGAAGCTAAGGAATTGAAGAAAATAATGTTTTGTCGAAAGTCGACAAGATGGGAATATTATAACTCGTACCTTTGGGGTGAGACTAGGGTTCTTCACATGATAAGAGGTTTATATTATAATTTATTTTAGTCTTATGATAGTCATGTGTTATGTTTTGTGGTCAAGCGAATTGTGGAACAAAAATCGATGAAAGTCATCACAAGTTACGTTCATAAGTTTTACTGAAATTTGGGTCAAATGTCACCGCAATTATCTTCCAATATACTTAGCGTTACGGGGTGTTCCACCAATGAAATTGAATATCTATGAGTCTAATTTCTAATGCATTAAACCGTTTGTCAATACGATATCGGAGTAGTGAGATATATGCATTTTTGCAAGACTGGGCAGACTGCTAGGTGACAAGTAGGCATGTCACCTACTTGCTTAAATGCGGGGATTAAATATGTCCAAAAAGGGCTGTTTCGGGTCGGCCAAAGAGCCTATTTAAGGTCTTATCTCCTGAAATATAACACTCATTATATAGAAAAATTACCAGACATAAACCCCTGCAAAAATCCTCCCAAAAATTGCACACAAACCCTAATTGATTTTCTCTCCTTTTCAAGTTCTAGTTGGAGGCAAAATCTAGGGATTGAAGAACCAAGATAGGAGCTGAGATATTCAACAAATAAGGTAAGTTTACTTTTATCTTTCATGCATTTTTTCTACTGTAAATGTATGGAAAGTCGTTCTATAATTGTAAGAACTCACGGGACGGTGATCGGAAGCCGTGAGTTCGAGTTATTCAACTTGTAGCGGACTGTTTTGTGGGTTGTTTCGTGTTGCTGTTGGATTGCGTGTTTTGCTACTGTTTTATGGAGTTTTGTAGGAGAAAGGGTGTGGAGAAACACCACATAAATTCAGGGTGGTGGGCTGGCCGTTCGTCGTAACATTTTGGGGCTGTTTGGCACTACTACGGTGGTCGTTTTGTGTATGAAGAGATTGGGGTGTGTTGGGATGTTTGTAGTATTTTGTGGTGTATATAAGGCTGGAAAATAATGTATATATGTATTTATTATTGTGTTCTTGTGTCGTTGATGTTATCTTGAATTTGGAGGAAGTAAAGATTATAGGGTAGATGCTGCTCGTTTTAATATAAAATTAGCCTATCATTCGTTATGTGATAGTTGTACCTTTCATAACTTAATGATAGTATTATTATCATTGTTGTAGATTAAGGTGCGAATAGACGAGTTCAACGTGGTTATTGGAAAGATTGTGATAAGGTATGTTAAGACTAAACATTTCCTTCATTTTGGCATGATCACATAACTACATGTGTTTGATAAAAAGACATAAAGAGAAGTTCGTATTCTTGAACTTATGTATATTATCATAGTCTCATAAGTTATAGTATTCTTCCTTATAGAGACTTTAAATCCAGTTAAGTATTATCTTCTTCCAATTATGTGTGTGTGTGTGTGTATATATATATATATATATATATATATATATATATATATATAATATATATATATACACACACACACACACACAATATTATAGTATTTTCACCACCATCAAGCTATAATCGGTGGGCATGTCCCTATTGGGCAACCTATGATTAGATGGTAAGTTATATACCAAGCCTACTATGGCCGAGCGCCTATGAGCGAGCGCAGAACGGGAGAGATACAGAGCCTAGTATGGCTGAGCGCCTATGAGCGAGTCTACTACAACAGAGCAGTTACAAGTTCCGTGCCTTATAGGGCCGGACATCTATTTTACTTACTATATTGAAAGAGTTGAGTCAGTATCAGTAGGTAAGTATTTTTCAATATCATCTTTGACTCCCTGTTACTTTCAGTTATTATATGTTCAGTTTAGTTTCATCTTTCAGTTATTCTATTGCCTTATATACTCGGTACATTATTTCGTATTGACATCCCATTCCTGGGGGCGCTGCATTTCATGCATGGAGGTTCGGATAGACAGACAGGTAGACCTCCTCCGTAGGTGCTGTACGTGATCATCTTGATTGGTAAGCTCCACGTCCTTCGGAGTTTTTGGGTCTAAGGTTTAGAGTACATATTGTTATATATTATGGGTAGGTCGGGGCCCTGTTCCAACCACAGTACATCCATCGGTAGAGGCTTGTAGACATATCCTGTCAGTTAGTGTAGTATGTTGGGCTTGTAGGCCTTGTATATATATTTTTGTTTGTTTGTAAGCTGTAGTAGTTGTGACGGCCTTGTCAGCCCAACTTTATATTGATGTTCAGTCAGAGCTAGAGTCCGTTTAGTTTTGTATTTTGTTTCACAAATTGTCTTGCAATGTGGCCCTATGGCCATAGTATGACATAGTATGTTCAGAGTCCCCCAGTCGTAAATTGGTACGCTAGGTTAAGTGAGGCACCGGGTGCCGGTCTCGCCCACCAGGTTTGGGGCGTGACAGTTCAGGCATTAGCTAATAGCTTGATGAGATTAGATATTTCGGAGTCGATTAGAGTCCTTGCTTGTGTTGTTTCCCAGTCATCTTTGTTTGAGCGCATTAAGGCTCGCTAGTATGATGATCCCCATTTGCTTGTCCTAAAGGACACAGTGCAACACGTGGTTCCAAGGAGGTGACTGTTGGTGATGATGGTGTGTGGCGGCTTTAGAGCTAGATTTGTATTCCTAATGTGGACAGTTTGAAGGAGTTAATTCTTGAGTAGGCTTATAGCTTGCGGTATACTATTCATCCAAGTGTTAGGAAGATATATCGTGATTTGAAGCAGCATTACTGGTGGAGAAGGACGAAGATGGACATTGTTGAATATGCTGCTCGATGTTTGAATTGTCAGCAGGTCAAGTATGAGTATCAGAGACCGGGTGGTTTTCTTCAGAGGTTAGAGATACCGGAGTGAAAATGGGAGTGAATCATTATGGACTTTAAGGTAGGGTTCCCACAGACCATGAGGAGATTTGATGTTGTTTGGGTTATGGACAGACTGACCAAGTCTTCGCATTTCATTTTGATCATGACTTCCTACACATCGGAGCAGTTGGCTAAGATCTATATCAGGGACATTGTCTACTTGCATGGTATGCCGGTGTCTATCATCTCGAATTGTGGCACTTAGTTTACATCGCTCTTTTAGAGAGTCGTGCAGCGTGAGTTGGGCATGCAGGTGTAGTTGAGTACAATATTTCACCCTCAGATGGATGGGCATTCCGAGAAGACCATTCAAATCTTGGAGGATATGTTAAGAGCATGCGTTAATAATTTCGGTGGCCAGTAGGATCAGTTTCTACCACGTGTAGAGTTTGCTTACAACAACAACTACCAGTTAAGTATCCAGATAGCTCCATATGAGGCTTTATATTGGAGGGGATGTCATTCTATGGTTGGTTGGTTTGAGCCTAGGGAGGCTAGGTTTTTGGGCATCGATTTGGTTCATGATGCTTTGGAGAAGGTGAAATTAATTCATGAGCGGCTACGTACAGCGTAGTCCAAGCAAAAGAGTTATGTTGATAGGAAGGTTCGTGATGTGGCTTTAATGGAGGGTGATAAGTTTCTTATCAGAGTTTTTCCTAAAATGGGCGTGATAATGTTTAGGAGGAAGGGAAAGTTGAGTCCTCGGTATATCAGTCCACTTGAGGTGTTAGAGAGGGTTGGTGAGGTTACTTACAAACTCGCTTTGCCACCCAGCTTGTTGAGAGTTCATCCGATATTTCATGTCTCCATGCTTCAAAAGTATTATGAGGATCAAACATATGTGTTGGATTTCATCTTGGTGCAGTTGGATGAGAATTTGGCTAATAAAGAAGAGTCAGTGGCCATTTTGGATAGGAAGGTACAAAAGCTGAGGTAAAAGAATATTGCATTACTGAAGGTTCAGTGGAGAGGTCGACCAGCTGAGGATGAGACTTAGGAGATCGAGCATGATATGCGAAGAAGATATCCTTATCTTTTCGGCACTCCAGCTATGATTCTAAACCCATTCGAGGACGAATGTTTGTTTAAGAGGGGGAGAATGTAACGACCCGACCAGTCGTTTTGTGTATTTGAGCCACGTTTCCTTATTTGATGCTTCTCATATGTTTGTTTGTTATTTTTTGACTTGCGGGGATGGTTAATTAATTTTCAGGATATTTTGAGAGGGATTTGGGACACTTAGTCTCATTTTGGAAGCTGAACTTGTAAGAGTTTACCAAGGTTTGACTTTTGTGTAAACGACCTCGTATTGGTTATTTTACAAAGGTTTGACTTTTGTGTAAACGACCTCGTATTGGTTATTTGAGGGTTTTAATAGGTTCGTATAGTGATTTTGCACTTGGGCATATGTTCGAAATTGAATTTGGATGTTCCTGGAATGTTTTGGCGATATTTGCTGAAAGTTGGCAATTAAAGGTTTGGGGAGTTCCTAAGTTTTACCGGGGGTTGACTTTGAGGTTATTGGATTCGTATTGTTGGTCCAGAAGTTAGAATAGGTTTGTTTTGTCATTTGGAACTTGTGTGCAATGTTTGGATGTAATCCGGATTGGTTAGTTTTGAATCGGGTGCATGGTTAGAAGTTTGGAATTTGATGAACTTAAAAGAAGCTTAACTTGTGTTTTGATCATTGATTTATGGTTTTGATGTTAGTCATGGTGTTTGAGATTTTAGACAGGTTTGGATAAGGTATTGATACTTGTTGGTGTGATTAGATGGGACTTGGGGGTTCGGGTGTGTTTCAGATCGTTTTGGTAAAGGTTGGTAGTTTTGGTGCTGGTGCATTGCACCTGCGGAGAAGGGATGCGCAGGTGCGAGGTCGCATCTGCGAGCAGGAGGTCCGCAGATTCGAAGAGGAGGCTGGGAGATAGTGGTCGCTTCTGCAAGGGACGCTTATGCAAGGTTTATCCGTAGATACGGACGTCGTATTTGTGAGGATAGTTCGCACATGCAAGGAGTTGTCAGTTTAGAGGAGTTCGGAGACTTTGGACCACACCTGCGTGCTTGCAAATGTGAGGAATTTAATCGCCAATGCAGTAATCGCTGGGGAGTCTTATATTTTGAAGTGTTAGCTCATTTTCATTATTTTGAGTTTTGGGGCTTGGCTAGAGGCGATGTTTGGAGAGATATTCATCATCACTTTGAGGATAAGTATTTTCTACTTGGATTTAACTTTATATCTTAATTCCCTATGGACTTCTACACCTAAAATGTGGATTTTTAAAGGAAAATTTGGGTTTTTGTCTACAACTTAAGAGGGTGTATTTTGGGGATTTGAAGGTCGATTTGGGCTTGGATTTGAAATCTAATCACATATTTGGACTCGTGGGATTATGGGTAGTCGCGGATTTACCCTTGACTCAATCTTTGACCGTGTGGGCCCGGGTTGACTTTTGATGACTTTTGGGGGTTTGTGTAAAGATCAAAGCTTTATTGTTTGGGATTGTTTCTTATGGATTTATTTGATGTTATTGAGTTATTTTTTACTAGATTTGGGTCATTTAAAGTTGAATTTGGGTAGTTAGGCGATTTTGCTTGATTTGAGGTTGCCAGGCGGAGGTAAGTCTCTTGTCTATCCTTGTAAGAGTGAGTTCTCCCCATAGGTGGTATTATTGCTACTTGATCCATGATTTAGGAGCCACATATATACGTAGCTAGGTTTTGACCATATCCGATATTGTTGACTTGAATTGTGCTTTTATTGAATTATGTGAAGTTACTATTCATGTTCAAATTGATTCTATGACTACGTGATGATTTATATTCATGATTTAGGAGCATGCCCAGGGTTATGACTTATTGATTTGATATTAGGATTACTTTGCCATGTCGAGCTTTATTATAAATTCATAGTCATTATTTGCCTTACTTGCTCCATGATTTTTTATGGTTTCTATGTCCTAATTAACTCATGATAATAACATGATTAAGCTAGAACTTGTTAAATAGCTTATTGAGCCATTATGATAGTTTGAGTTACATGATTTGTCATAGCCATGTCTTAGCCATTTGAGCTTTTATCTGCATTCTTATTATCTTGTCTTGTGCCTTGTTATTATATTATTTATTACACATATTCATGAGTAGAAAAAGTGGTTATTGAGGATAGGTGAGGATTTGGGCTCTAAGGGCACTTGAGCGGATATAGGTATTGATTATTTGATTGATGATGCTTTGATTGGATTGGATTGCGCACTAGAATGATTGATTTCTCGTTCCATATCTTCCTGCCTTTTATACTTGTTATCTCTCTCTTGGTATTTATCTTGACATCCTACTTGATATTTTACTTGTCATCGTATTGTTATATTTCTCATTATTTTCTTGTTACTTAATTGCACAAGTATATATGTAGGTGACTTTTCTTAGCCTCTTCACTACCTCGTCGGGGTTAGCCTTGACCGTTACAAAGTACATTGGGTCGGTTGTACTCATACTATACTTCTGCACTTCTTGTGTAGATTTTGGTTTAGTCCTAGTGGTACCTAGAGGATAGACTAACATGCTGGTTGAGGACACCCGAGGTAGTGTTGCACTCTCGTTCGCAAGCCTTGAAGTCACCTATCTCGTAGTCTTATTACTATTTATTTGCTTCGAATAGTGTATTATTTATTCCAGGCTTTGTATTTAGTTATTCGGTAGACGCTCATATGCTCAGTGACTCTAGTTTCTTGAAGGTGTTAGATGGTTGTTGGTTTTAGACTTGATATATGTTTTTCTAAGTTTTATCTTTTATTTATGATATCATGTCATTTTACATTTTGCATTGCCTTTATTTTTAATTTTTTTGTTATTTGTTAGCTTGCCTAGTAAGTGGTGTTGGGCGCCATCATGACCCTTTGGCTGGGATTTTCGGTTGCAATTTGGTGTCAAAGCCCTAGGTTGCATAGATTTCACGAGTCATGAGCAAGCTTAGTAGAGTCTTGGTGATCGGTATGGAGACGCATGTAATTATCTTCTAGAGGCTTTAAGGCTTTAGGAAACTTCCCTTTCTTTCTTTCTCTATTGTGCGACTTTGTTTTGTCCTAAAGTTTGAATCTTTCTTTTCCTATTCTCTCACAAATGGTGAGGACATGTACTTCATCCACAGCTGATCAGGAGTCGGAGTCCTAGATCGCAGCCACTACCAGAGGTAGGGGCCCGAGAATGGGAAAAGGGTAAAGGCAGAGCTCAGCCTAGAGCACATGCAATGGCACCTACAATCAAGCCTCAACTAGCTTCGCATGGTGAGATTCCCGCTCAGGTCAAGCTAGTAGGACCGGCTCTGGTCCTTGAGTGGTTCATTGCTACCCTAGTGCTTCAGGATGCCTTGGTCCGCATGGTGGGCTTAATGGAGAGTATGGCACATGCCGTGTGTTTCCTATGGCGCCCGGAGCTTCTGAGGGCGGGGGAGGAGTTTAGACTCCTGCTACTCACACCCTACAGCATATGGCCTATGGTTATCAGACCCCAGGAGTTCTACCAGTTAGGGTGGTCTAGCCTATTATTTCCATGCAGCCTGAGGTTAGGCTCGCAATGTCAGCTAATAAGCTTAAGAGGTTGGATAGGTTTATGAAGTTATTTCCTCCTTACTTCAGTGGTGAACCTTCGAAGGATGCCCAAGAGTTCTTGGACCATTGCCATGAGATTTTGTGCAATCCGGGACTAGTTGAGTCCAATGGAGTTGACTTCACGTCTTTCAGATACGTGGTTCATCCAAGAGGTGGTGGCAAGTTTACGAGTTGGGCACGCTAGCAGGATCCCCTCCTCTTACTTGGGCTCAGTTTTCACAATTGCTCCTGGAGAAATTCATTCCACCCACTCAGAGAGATAAGCTGTGCAGCTAGTTTAAGCATCTTTAGCAGGGTAACATGTTTGTCACCTAGTATGAGACTAGACTTGTTGATTTGTCTCGTCATGCAACTATCATGATTCCTATTGAGAGGGAAAAGGTACAAAGGTTCAAAGAGGGTATTACCTATGGTATTAGACTACAGATGGCTGGAGAGGCTGAGACTGAGACTTCTTTCACTTAGGTAGTGGAGATTTCAAGGACGATTGAGCGCATTAGAGGCCAGGTGAGAGAGACGACCTCTGATAAGAGGCCCCATAATTTTGGATGTTTTAGTGGTGCCTCATTTGGAGGCAGGGTTTCCTTTGATATAGGCCATTCGATCAGGTGGGTTCAGTCAGCACTCCAGGTTACACATGGTAAATGAGAAAATCATAGTTCTAATGGACCTCGTTCCGAGCAGCCATCATTCAGTACACCTCTAGCTCCCATTAGTGCACCTCTTACCATGGTGGTTATTCGGGTCGTTAGAGATACTTTTAGGTTCAACAACCATGTTAGTAGAGGAGTTGCTATGTGTGTGGGGATTTGATTCAGGTCGCGAGGTTTGCCCTAGGTCATAGAGTAGTATGCCATAGCAGGGTGCTCATGCCATGATTCTGGCATCAGTTTCTACACCACTCGCTCAGCCAGTTAGGGATGGGGGCTAGCCAGCCAGGGGTGGTGGTCAGCTAGCTAGAGGTAGAGTTCATCTAGGTAAAGGTCTACCTAGAGGTGGAGAACAGACTGGTGGGGCTCAGCCCCGTTGTTATGCATTTCCAGGTAGACCTGAGGCGTTGTCATCTGGTGGAGCCATTATAGGTATTATCTCAGTCTGTCATAGAGATGATTTGGTGTTGTTTGATCCGGGTTATACATATTCTTATGTGTCTAAATATTTTGCAATGTACTTCAGTATGCCTTGCAATTCTCTTGATATACATGTTTCTAGGTCTGCACTACTTGGGGATTCTATAATAGTAGATCGGATGTACTGGTCTTGTATTGTTACTATTAATGGTTTTGATATTATAGTTGATCTCTTGTTACTGGACATGATGGGCTTAGAGGTTATTCTTGGTATTGATTGGTTGTCCCCGTATCATGCTATCTTTGATTGTTACACCAAGACTATGACTTTGGCTATGTCGGGGTTGCCTAGAATAGAGTGGAGGGGGACCCTTGGTCATGCCACAAGTAGGGTGATTTCATTTGTGAAGGCTTAATGTATGGTTGAGAAAGGATATTTAGCATATTTGGCTCATACTCCATATTCTAGTGTAGAGGTTTCTTTTATGGATTCAGTATTGGTTGTGAGAGAGTTCTCAAAGTTATTTTTCGCATGTTTACCAGGCTTACCACCCGACAAGGATATTGACTTTTGCATTGAGTTGATTCCGGACACTCAACCTATTTCTATCCCGTCGTATTTTATGGATCCAACTGAGTTGAAGGAATTGAAGGAGTAGTTTCAGGATTTTCTTGATAAGGGGTTCATTAGACCGAGTGTCTCTCCTTGGGGTGTGATGATGTTGTTTGTAAAGAAAAAGGATGGAACTATGAGGATGTGCATTGACTATCGGCAATTGAACAAGGTTACCATCAAGAACAAGTATACATTGCCTAGGATCTATGATTTGCTTGATCAACTTCGGGGTGCCAAGGTGTTATCCAAGATTGACTTGAGATCTAGCTACCATCAAATGAATATTAGGGCATTGTATGTCCCTAAGATAGCTTTTGGGACTCGCTATGGCCATTATGAGTTCTTGGTGATGTCATTTGGTTTGGCTAATGCTCTAGAAATTCATCGATTTGATGAACCGAGTGTTCAAGCCTTACTTTGATTCCTTTGTGATTGTATTCATTGATAATATTCTGGTTTACTCACGTAGTATAGAGGATTATGAATAGCACCTGCAGATTGTACTTCAGGCTTTGAAGGATCGTCAGCTTTATGCCAAGTTTTTGAAGTGTGAGTTCTGGTTGGACTCAGTTGCATTCTTGGGTCATGTTGTGTCTTGTGATGATATCAAGGTTGATCCTAAGAAGATTGGGACAGTTCAGAATTGTCCTAGACCCACATTAGCTACCGAGATTCGGAGTTTCTTGGGTTTGGCGAGCTACTATCGTCTGTTTATGGATGGGTTTTCATCTATTGCAACCTCATTAACCAAGTTGACTCAGAAGGGTGCTCTTTTCAGATGGTTTGATGAGTGAGGAGAGATTTCAGAAGCTCAAGACTAGCTTGATTATAGTTGCAGTGTTGTTGTTGCCCACATGTTCGAGGCTTTATACTGTGTATTGTGATGCTTCGTGTATTGGACATGGCGCAGTGTTGATGCAGGATGGTAGGGTGATTGCTTACACATCTTGTCAACTAAAATCCATGAGAAGAACTATCTCGTGCATGATTTGGAGTAGGCAACTATTGTGTACGCGCTCAAGATTTTGAGGCACTACTTATACGGTGTGTCATGTGAGATTTACGCTGATCATTGGAGTCTTCAGCATTTGTTCAAGCAAAAGGATTTGAATTTGAGGCAGTGGAGATGGTTTGAGTTATTGAAAGACTATGATATCACTATATTGTATCATTGGGGGAAGACTAATATGGTGGCTGACGCCTTAAGTAGGAATGCGTGGAGTATGGGTAGGTTGGAATTTATACCAGCTGTGGAAAGGCCATTGGCTATGGATGCTCAGGCCTTAGCTAACAGATTCGTAAGGTTGGATATTTTTGAGCCTAGTAGTGCTCTTGCTTGTGTTATTACGTAATCATCTTTGTTTGAGCGCATCAAGGCTCGCTAGTTTGATGACCCTCAGTTGGTGGTGTTGAAAAACACACGCAACAGGGTTGTTCTAAGAAGGTTGTGATTGGAGATGATGGTGTTATGCGGCTTCAAGGTTAGATTTGTGTTCCTAATATTGATGGTTTGAGAGAGTTAATTCTTGAGGAGGGTCATAGCTCGCGGTATTCTATTCATCCAGGTGTCACAAAGATGTATCATGACTTGAAACATCATTATTGGTGGCAGAAGCTGAAGAAAGACATCATTGGGCATGTCTCACGGTGCTAGAATTGCCAACAGATGATGTATGAACATCAAATACTAGGTGGTTTGACTTAGAGGTTAGTGATACCGGAGTGGAAGTGGGAGCGCATTACTATGGACTTTGTGGTAGGTTTATCACATACTTTGAGGAAGTATGATGTTGTTTGGGTCATTATGGACAATTGACCAAGTTTGCGCGTTTTATTCCGGTGATGAATTCCTACACTTCAAAGCGATTGTGTTAGATCTATATCCGAGAGAATTTTTGATTGCATGGTGTGCCAATTTCTATCATCTCAAACCATTTCACTTCATGCTTTTGGAGAGATGTTCAGCGTGAGTTGGACATGCAGGTGGAGCTCTGTACTGCATTTCATCCGCAAATCAACGGACAGTTCGAGCAGACTATCCAAATCCTTAAGGATATGCTAAGGTCCTGTGTCATTGATTTTGGTGGCTAGTGGGACCAATTTCTACGTTGGCAGAGTTTTCCTACAACAACAGCTACCAGTCCAACATTCAGATACTGCTGTTTGAGGCCTTATATGATAGGAGATGTCATTCTCCTATTGGTTGGTTTGAGCCCAGTGAGGCTAGGATGTTGGGTATGGATTTGGTTCATGATGCTTTGGAGAAGGTGAAGTTGATTTAGGATCGCCTTCGAATAGCGTAGAGTAGGCAGAAAAGTTATGCACACAAGAAGGTTTGTGATGTGGCTTATATGGAGGGCAAGAAGATACTTTTGAAAGTTTCACCTATGAAGGGAGTGAAGAGAAATGGGAAGAAGAGAAAGTTGAGTTCGAGGTTTATTGACCCATTTGAGATCTTACAGAGAGTTGGGGAGGTTGCTTATAGTCTTGCATTACCTCCCATCCTTGTGGGGGTACATCCAGTATTTTATGTTTTTATGCTTCAGAAGTATCATAAAGATAAGTCGTATATTTTGGACTTCATCATGGTAAAACTTGATGAGGATTTGACTTATGAAGAAGAGTCGGTAGCTATTCTAGATCGGCAGGTTCGAAAGTTGAGATCCAAGGATGTTTCTTCCGTGGAAGCTTTGGAAAGGTCAACCAACGGAGAAGGCTATCTGGGAGTCCTAGTCCGATATGAGGAGTAGATATTGACATTTTTTTCCAATTTAGGTACATTTCTATGTTTGTTCAAGGATGAATATTTCTTTTGGAGGTGGAGAATGTAATGATCCGAAAGGTTGCTTTGAGTTCTAGCTTGCCGTTTCGTGCTTCTAGACTTTGAATAGTCTAATTTGATGATTTATGACTTGTGTGTATCGTCTGTTTTGAATTCCAAAAAGTTTAAATGTGATTTTTTGAAGAAAACTTGAATTTTGAACATAAAAGTTGTTAGAGTTGACCAAGATCAACAATCTTGATTAACAACCCCGGATCGATGTTTTGATGATTCTGATATGTTCGTGTGATGAATTTGGACTTGTTAGCATGTTTGTTTGGGGTTACGGGTGACCCCAGGCCGTTTCAGCACTTATTATGAAATGTTGAAAGTTTGAAGTTATGAACTCTGAATCTTTGAGTTTTGATGTATGATTCTTGATTTTAGATGTTATTTCGATTGTTTGAGCTAGCAATTCAGTTCGTATGATGTTATTATACTTGTTTGGAGGCTTAGAGTAGGCACCACAGGGGGGCTCGGGTGAGTTTCAGATTGGTTTTGGATTGATTTTCATGAGTTGGTCATTGCCGATGTTGCAGACATCACATTTGCGATGGTACCTTCACAAATGCGACCTTACATTTATGAGTGTTAGCTCGCATTTGCAATACTGGAGGCGGAGGGGGGGGGGGGGGATATTTTAGAAGCATCGCATTTGCAAAGCTTAGATCGCTTTTGCGATGGTCCTGTCATTGCATTTGCGAGGTACTTGTAGCTTTTTCGACATCCGCAATTGCGATACATAGGTTGCATTGTAAGGTTTGAGACTCAGAGGTTGATTCACATTTGCGACTACCTGTTAGCTTTTACGAACGTCGCACTCGCGAACAAGACATCGCAATTACAACATCTGCAGTTAGGATAAAGTTGGAATTTGAGGATTTAGCTCATTTTGTTCCATCTTTGAGACCTAGACTACACTTAGAGGTGATTTTGGAGAACATTTTCTTTCCAACTTCATAGATTAGTAACTTTAACTTGTTTTGATCATTTTCATTACTTTTAATAAATTTATACCCCTAAATCTAAGATTTCATGGAGTATAAATAGGATTTGGTTAGAAATCTAGGATTTTGTATTTTTTAGATTTAGACCTCGATTTGAGGCCGGATCTCGAAACAAATCACATATTTGGACTCAGGGGCAAATGGTTAATAGGATTTAGTCTTAATTTCGAATTTCAACCATGTGGGCCGAGATTGACTTTTTGTTGACCTTTTCAAATATGTCAAAGATCGAACCGTTTTTATACTAGGGTAGTTTCTAATGCTTATTTTGACTTATTTGAGTATAAATTGGCTAGATGCGACTGGTTTGGAGGCTTGTGCTAAAGGAAAAACGGTGTTGGATGGTTGATTTGTGTCGAAAAAAGGCAAGCAACTTGGTTAACCTTGATTTGAAAAAATTAGGATGTAATTATGTTTAATTATTAGGTATTACTATGATGGGAGTGGCGTATATGCAAGGTGATGAGTGTAAGCGTTGCTATGGGTTGAGCACGCAGGTAGAACTAGCTATATACATCTTTTTACTTTATGTATTATGTCTATCACACTTTAACTAGATTGTAAGACTCTTTATCTCTTTTCATTCGTGTTAGTAGCCGTGTTGAGCTCGTTGTGATATTGGGTAGTACGACGATTGAAGTATTGATTTGGCTATTGGTGCAAAGTGATGATTATTTCCTATATGAAAAGCTATGTTTAGTCACTCTTTTTGATATTGTTTGTGCTTCCCACCTTGGTTGATACTGCTTTACATGTTTATACATGGTGAGAAGGAGTGAACTGCATGAAGGGTGTTTCCATGCTAGTGAGGAAGAGTGATTGTGCACAAAGAGTTATTTATCTTGTCGGCTTACTTGCTATTTTAGTTGTCATCCTATTGTTATATTTGTCATTATTCGTTACTTAACTGCATAGATTTATATGTAGGTGCCTTGTCTTAGCCTCGTCACTACCTTGTCGGGGTTAGGCTCGATACTTACGGAGTACATTGGGTCGACTAGACTCACACTAGACTTCTGCACTTCTTGTGCAGATTTTGATATTGGTCCCAGTGGTACCTAGCGTGGTGGTTGAGGAGAACCGAGGTAGTGCTGCACTCTCATAGTAGGCCTTGGAGTCACCTATCTTATAGTCCTATTACAATTTATTTGTTTCGAACAGTATATTCTTTATTCCAAACTTTGTATTTAGTTATTCGCTAGACGTGCTCATGTACTCAATGACTCCGATTTTGTGAGGTGTTAAATGGTCGTTGGCTTTAGATTTGATATATATTTTTCTTAGTTTTATCTTTTATTTATGATATCATGTCATTTTACGTTTTGACATTGCCTTTATTTTTTTGTTATTTGTTGGGTGCCTAGTAACTGATGTTAGGCATCATGATAGCCCTTTGGTCGGTATTTTTGATCGTGACACATGATATATTATTTTTGCTTAAACTAACAGCCAAATGATGATTATATTGGTAAAAATAGCATTTTCTATGCTATGCGATATTTTTGTTACGCTTTTTCTTTTTTCCTCTGTTGTGAACATATTATTGTTGTAGGTGATTTTGGTTGATACGCCGATATGTATTTAATATGACTTTGATTTGATCTTTAACCTTTAATTAAATAATAGTTCATTGGTACATTTTTTCTTCATTTATTGAGTTAACTTTTTATATTTGTCATTTTAAGATCATGTAATTTTTTGTTTAATTAGTTGTACTTTATGAATAAAATATATTATTTTAATATTATTTATATTATCTTAAAATCAAATTATTTCATTCATACGGAGTCGACACGCAAAGTGTTTGTCTATCTATCTATCTACCTACCTACCTATCTATCTATCTATCTATCTATCTATATCTATATCTATATCTATATCTATATCTATGTCCATATAATATTAAAAGCACGAAGTCTCTATCGAAATGTCGTTTTCCTTTTTTATCCATCGTAGGTGTATTGTATATTAAAGTCATTGAGTACCCGATTTTGAGGATAAAAAGTTTGGCGCTCACCGTGGGGCTAAGGATTATAGTGGTTATTTGATACAAATTTCTATAACACACACTATTTTACACTTGTTCTTTGAAGTGTCTCTGATTTTAGGTTTAAGCTCAAGATGTAAAACTCACAATTAGCACCCCTTCCTGTTGACAATGAGTCTGGTCACCACGGTGAAAATAACAGCATAGCAACCGGTAATGAGGTACATCACATTGATCCCGTCAGAATTCCGGTTGCGTTCCCGTTGGATGCTAACTCACATGTGGCTATCGACAAAAACGTGCCTACTGACTCCGAGAATAGCATCCATGGTAGAGCCCGATAAACAGCGCAAAATACTCAAAACAATGGAGGAGACGGGATCAATCTACGGATGATCTTTGAAATGTTACAGGCTCAACAGGCGGCGATAGTTCAATTATAGAACCAAAGCCGCGCACCGAGCAGAATTGAACCCGATCCGTCCCGGGAAATCATCTGGAGGGAAGAAGGCTGTCGCGGAGAGGTCGAATGAAAATGAGTCGGGTACCAACCCCGAGATCATACATATGCTCGAGGAGCTGACGAAACGGATAGAATCAGGGGAGAAGAAAATCGAAGCAAACGATAAAAAGGTGGAAACCAACAATTCTAGGACGACCAGATCCCGAGAGCGCCGCCGATACTCAAAGGCTTGGATTCCAAGAAATTCGTGCAAAAATCTTTCCCTTCGAGTGCGGCTCCAAAGCCGATCCCTAAAAAATTCCTTATGCCTGAGATTCCTAAGTACAATGGAACGACTGACCCAAACAAGCATGCCACTTCTTACACATGCGCCATCAAAGGAAACGACTTGGAGGATGATGAGATTGAGTCTGTCTTGCTGAAGAAATTCGGAGAGACCCTGTCAAAAGCGAACTATGATATGGTATCACAACTTACCTCCTAATTCTATTGTCTCATTTTCTATGCTTTTAGACTCTTTCGTGAAAGCACACGCTGGAGCTATCAAGGTCGAGACCAGGAAGTCGGACCTCTTCAAAGTAAGAAAAAAGGATAATGAGATGCTCAGAGAGTTCGTGTTCCGATTTCAGATGGAACGAATGGACCTGCCACTGGTCGCTAATGATTGGATCATTCAAGCTTTCACCCAAGGACTCAATGTTCGAAGTTCGGTGGCTTCACAAAAATTGAAGCAGAATCTGTATAGAGTATCCGGCTCTTACTTAGGCAGATGTGCATAACTGATATCAATCAACAATCAGAGTCAAAGATGATCAACTAGGGGCTCCTTCTGGGTCTATTTATCCTGTTAGACCTGACGATAGAGTCTAGAAAGATATCGACCGTGAACCAAGGTCAAGGTACCAGCCGTACAATGGGGATCAAAGAAGCAGCGGGTCCGGACGGAGTTCTATGCGACATGAAAGGAGAAACGTCCGAGGCCAGAGAAGCCGAGGACTCATGAGCAAGAACTGTTTTGACAGGCTTATCGGACCTAAAGAAGCACCAAGGTTATCGGAATATAACTTTAATGTTGATGTTGCTGCCATCGTATCAGCTATAGAACGCATCAAAGACACCAAATGGCCTCGACCTCTACAATTTGACCCAGCCTAGAGGGATCCAAACTAGATATGCAAATATCATGGCACTCGCGGACACATAATAGAGGATTGCCGACAGTTGAGGGAGGAGGTAGCCCGGTTATTCAACAACGGGCATCATCGAGAATTCCTGAGCGACCGAGCCAAGAATCATTTCAGAAATAGTGATTGTAATAAACAAACCGAACAAGAAAAACCTCAACACATCATTAAAATGATCATCGGTGGGGTCGATGTTCCTCAAGGGCCGATGTTGAAGCGCACCAAAGTATCCATGACAAGGGAAAACGGACTCGAGATTACATACCAGAAGGAACATTGTCTTTCAACGACGAGGACGCAAAAGGGATAGATGAGCCCCACAACGATGCATTGGTAATATCTGTACTCATAAATAAATCTCGAGTTAAGCGTGTGTTAATTGATCAAGGTGGCTCGGCCAACATCATCCGATCGAGGGTCGTAGAACAGCTCGGCCTACAAGATCAAATTGTTCCTGTAGTCTGAGTTGTAAACGGATTCAACATGGCATGTGAAACCACTAAGGGAGAGATAACGTTACCAGTAAATGCCACCGGGACTATCCAGGAAATCAAGTTTTATGTGATCAATGGAGACACGAGGTACAACGCCCTGTTTGGGAGGCCATGGATCCACAACATGAGGGCAGTGCCCTCATCTCTTTACCAAGTGTTAAAGTTCCCAACGCCAGGAGGGATTAAAATAATCTACGGGGAACAACCAGCCGCAAAGGAAATGTTTGCAGTCGAAGAAGTAATTCCGTTATCAACACTCGCAACATCAAAAGAACCAAGTTCGAATACAAAGCCAAGGGCTAAATAGCAATTATCGACACCGGCCACGGCCTAATCGGATAAACATGGGACTGATGAAAATGATGATTACGGGGTTCCCAGATCTTTTATAGTCACTGATGATTCCAATGCCACAAAATCAAGGTTTAAGGAGCTAGAATAGGTCACATTGATCGAACATTTACCTGATCGGAAGGTATACCTGGGCACGGGGTTAACTCCCGAGGTCAGGAAAAAACTCATTCAATTTTTTATAGCTAACATAGATTGTTTATTTTTGTCCCATCTTGATATGACAGGGATCCACCGGAGATAGCCACTCATAAGCTAAGCCTGGATCCAAAATTCCACCCGGTCAAGCAGAAGAAGAGACCCCGGTCTGAGGTCAAACACGCTTTCATCAAGGACGAGGTTTCTAAACTCCTTAAAATAGGGTCAATTCAGGAGGTGAAATACCCGGATTGGTTAGCAAACGTAATGGTAGTCCCTAAAAAGGTGAACAAATTAAGAATGTGTATAGACTATAAGGATTTGAATAAGGCGTGTCCCAAGGACTCTTTCTGTCACGACCCAAACCGAAGGGCCGCGACGGGCACTCGGTGCCTTACTCAACCGAGTACCAACGTAACGTATCTTTCTTATTACATCATCATATACACATGACATACGGGCCTAATAGGCCAACATGATCCATTATAGACTCATAACATAGGCCGATAAGGCCGTACAATCTTTTATGTACACGACATATGTCTACAAGCCTCTAAGAATTCATAAATGTCATAAAGGTCGGGACAGGACCCCGCCATACCAATCAATACATATCCAAAACATACTGACCAAATAGGCAACTCCGGAGCAAGTGAAGTGCGCCAACACCTTCGCTGAGCTGGTAGCCTAATAGGAGGACTGTCGACCTATCAATCGGGTCCTGCGGGGCATGAAACGCAGCGTCCCCAGGCAAAAGGGACGTCAGTACAAATAAAGTACTAAATATGTAAGGCAGGAAAGCATAAATAAGAACAGTAATGTAAAGAGAGATAGAGGAGCTACAACCTGTAACATCTGAGTACCTCTGGGGACTACTGACATGAAATGCATAATACATATATATACATAAACGTTTAAAAACATTCTCCTCTGTGGGCATCATCATCATCATATCGTATCCGGCCTCAAAGAGGACTCGATAAAAACGTACCCAGCCATCATAAGGCTCGGTAGAATCACACCCGGCCACGTGTAGCTCGGTAAACCCAACTGATTAGTGGTTGCACAATAGGTGCCGTACCCGGTCGACTATAGTGCGGCTCGGTAGAGTAAAATAGATACATATATATAATGCATGCTCGACTCATGGAATCACGTTCTAAACCTTCCAGAGTGACGTAAGATCGTTGCATCTTCGATTAACATTATGGACATCATACCATCAATATGAACTTCACTAGGACTCAAGGATCATACATACTTTCGTAGAATAAATTTGTACGGAAAGTACAACATGGACAACCTTAATTACTAGGAGTAGATTCATTATGAAATAGCGTATTCATTTCATATTAGATCATGCCAAAAGAAAGAAGGAAGTGCCTTAACATACCTGGAGTAAGAACAACTCCGTATAATTATCCCGTTGGAAACCCTCGTGGATTGAACTTTGAACCCAAAAGTCAGATTTAAGCTTCTGCGCTTTTGAACTTGAGGAACGAAATTGGCTTGGATTTTGGACGAATGGATTCTGCTCTAGCATTTTTGGTTTTGAAACCAAAGACAAAATGGATGTAATCTAAATTTCAACTTGTTCCAACGTTTTTGTTGGATTTGGTTGAAGCTTCTGTTTCAAGCTTATTTGAACTTAAGAAGGAATTGCCTTTGCTCCAAACATATTTGAACATTAAGAAGAAATTGCTTCTGCTCTTTATCATATTTGAGCTTGAAGAAGGAATTTATTTTGCCCTCTAATGTATATGACTAATATGACTAAGACTTAAATGAGTTAATATGACTAAGACTTAAATGAGTTACACGTTTCCTGCCACTAAGCATATATGACCAATTGATCATATATTTGAATAGTCTGTCCATTGCTACGTGGGGGTGGGGTGGAGATTATTAATTTTCTATCCACTTATTAGTTAACTGGGTAATGTCCTGTTACCCGGTAATTAATCAATTACCCGTATAATTTAAAAATTACCACAAATTACTTAAAATTCTATTTATTTTTAAAATACTTCATATATACTTTATATATTATACTACCGTGGTCATATGGTACTAGTTCATAATTATCGGGTATTATCGCTCGACCCGTATTTTATTCCAAATTGGCCACTTTCAACAAAACTCATTTTCTTTAATTCGTGTACCCTTTATCCTTTAGGACACTTATTTATCGCTTGTTATAAATAACACAAATACGTTAACGTCAAGACGATCTCATCCCCGAGTCTACGTCAATTAACTGAAGACAAAATTTTTAACGTACGAAAAAGCGAGATGTAACACTTTCCCTTTGCCCAACATCGATCGCATGATCGATGCCACGGCCGGCCACAAGATTCTCAGTTTTCTCGACGCCTGTCCCGGGTACAACTAAATACAAATAGACCCGGTGATCAAGAGAACACCTCATTCATCACTAAGTACGGCACATACTGCTATAATGTGATGCCATTCGGATTAAAAAACATCGGTGCCACTTATCAACGCCTAGTAAAACGGATGTTCGAGGAACAAATAGGAACATCAATGAAGGTTTACATTATTGATATGTTGGTTAAGTCCCTGCGACTAGAGGCCCATTTAAAACATTTGCAGGAAACCTTCAGCATGTTTAAGAAGTACAATATGAAGCTGAACCCGGAGAAATGTGCATTCCTTGGGTTTATGGTATCCAACTGGGGAATCAAGATCAACCCCGACAAGATCAAAGCCATCGAAGAAATCACGGTGGTAGACAACGTGAAGGTCGTGCAAAGGTTAACCGGGCGTATTGCCGCTCTGGGGTGATTCGTCTCAAGGTCCTTCGACAAGAGCCACTGGTTCTTCTCACTACTAAAGAAGAAAAACAACTTCTCATGGACCCCAGAATTCCAAAGGCCTTGGAGGAACTCAAGCGATATCTATCGATTCCACCACTGCTTCACACGCCAAAGGCAGACGAACAACTATACCTATACTTGGCAGTATTGGAGACAGCGGTGTGTGGAGTCCTGGTCGGGGAAGAGCAAGGTATGCAATTTCCGATTTACTATGTTAGCAAGACTCTAGGTAAGGCCGAAACTAGATACCCTCACATAGAAAAATTGGCACTCGCCTTGTTAAGTGCCTCTAGGAAACTGAAACCATACTTTCATTGCCATCCTATATGTGTTGTGACTACTTATCCATTGCAAAATATAATGCATAAACCCGAACTTTCGGGATGATTGACCAAATGGGCCATGGAAATCAGCGGGTACAATATGGAATATCGACCCCGGACAACCATAAAATCTCATATGTTGGCAGATTTTGTGGCCGACTTTACGCTGGTCCTAGTACCCGAGGTCGAAAGAGAGTTGTTGGTAAAGTCGGGGACGTCTTCGGGAATTTGGATCCTCTTTACGGATGGTGCCTCGAACGCAAAAGGGTCCAGACTTGGCATCGTATTGAATCCACCTACAGGTAATGTAGTTAGACAATCTATTAGAACTGTGAAATTGACTAACAACGAGTCCGAATATGAGGCCATGATTGTAGGTCTCGAACTAGCCAAAGGCTTGGGGGCGGAGGTGATAGAAGCTATGTGTAATTCCCTCCTCGTGGTGAACCAAGTTAATGGGATATTCGAGGTTAGATAAGAACGAATGCAAAGATACCTGGACAAGTTGCAGGTGACATTACATCGGTTCAAGGAGTGGACTTTGCAACACGTACCTCGGGATCAAAGTAGCGAGGCCGATGCCCTTGCTAACTTAGGATCGTTGGTCGAGGACGACGACTCGGGGGAAGTTGTACAACTCATGAGATCGGTAATGGAAGAAGGACATGCCGAGATAAACTCAACAAGCCTAACTTGGGATTGGAGAAACAACTATATAAAATATTTGAAGGCCGAAAAACTGCCCTCAGATCCAAAAGAAACGAGGGCCCTACGTACGAAGGCAGCCCAATTTAGCTTGTTCGAAGATGGAACCCTGTTAAGAAGAACGTTCGACGGCCCACTAACAATATATTTGGAACTGAGAGATACCGAGTACGTTCTAAGGGAAATTCATGAGGGCACCTGCGGAAATCATTTAGGCACCTAATCATTGGTTCGAAAGGTAATCAGAGTCGGTTACTACTGGATCGACCTAGAAAAGGACGCGAAGGAGTTCGTGCGAAAATGTGATGAATGCCAAAGACATGCTCCGATGATTCACCAATCCGGGGAGATGCTACATTCGGTCTTGTCACCATGGCCATTCATGAAGTGAGGAATAGACATCGTTGGCCCTCTTCCGTGGGCACCCGCAATTTGTATTGTTTATGACTGACTATTTTTCTAAGTGGGTAAAATCCCATACATGCGAGAAGGTCAGGGAGAAGGAAGTCATCGATTCCATTTGGGACCACATCATATGCCGGTTTGGAATGCTGTCCTAAATTGTGTGCGACAATGGGAAACAATTTATCGGCAGCAAAGTAAGCAAGTTTCTCGAAGATCATAAGATCAAAAGAATCCTATCAACACCCTATAAACCTAGTGGGAACAGACAAGCAGAATCGACCAACAAAACTATCACGACCCAAACTGGAGGGCCATGACTAGCACCCGACCATACTTACCGAGCACCAACATACATTTTATCTAACCTTCTTTATTATCTTTTAGGGCTGACGAGATCAATATAAATGGTAGACATGGGTCGTGGACAACCAACAATAAAATGATGGCATGAACATACATAACATGGGATGACTAGACAATCAAGAAACTATATATAAGGTACGAGCTACCACGCTACCATGAGAGACTATACAACAAAAACCAGCCGACAAGGCATACCAAACTATACATGAGTCGACACCTGTCTATGAGCCTCTAAAGGAACATAAGTGTTGCAACATAGCCAGAACAGGGCCCCGACATACCCATAATATCTATAACAAAAATGCATACCAAGACCAAGGCAAGTCCGAAGAAGGGATCTCGCCAATCACCGCTGAACTGGACAGCCTACTATGGTGGGGGAGCTGCGCCTGCCTGTCTATCAGGACCTGCAGCACGACATGCAGCGTCCACAAATAAAAGGACGTCAGTACGAATAAAGTACTGAGTATGTAAGGCAGGGAACCATAAGTACGAACAGTAATGTAGAATAGACAACCTGTAATATCTGGGTACCTCTGAGGGCTACTGACATGAAATGCGTGATACATATGTATATATACATAAACTTTTAAAACATACGCCTCTGTGGGCATCATCATCATCATATCGTACCCGGCCGTAATAGGCTCGGTAAAAACGTACCCGACCACGTGGAGCTAAGTAAAACCCAACTGATCAGTGGTTGCACAATAGGTGCCATACCCGGCCGTCTATAGCGCGGCTCGGTAGAGTAAAATAGATACATATATATAATGCATGCTCAACTCATGGACTCACGTTCTAAACCTTTCGGAGTGACGTAAGGTCGGTATCCTGTGTACACGTTATTAGGACTAACTCTTCACTATGAACCTTATAAGAATCAGGAAGTACCAATAACATTGATAAAATAAGAATAAGAGAAGATACATCAACATCATCCGTTCCATAAGAGGGGAAACAATGTAAGTACTGCTAGCTTCTAAGAGTAGAGTATCTTTGGAAGCTCGTTCATTACACTGTGTACAATTGGAGTCGTGCAAAGGAAGGAAAGGGATAGCCTCACATACCTTGTATATACTGCCCCAATCTCAAGCTATGCAATTTTCACGACTCCTTAGTCTACAATAAGAGAGACGATACTATAGTTACCATTCAAGCGTCATAACTATTATGTATCGACCACAACCTATTTTACGATGAAACGGACAGCACCTCCCCTATATATATGACTTCACACAATTCCAAACAATCACCAAACAGCCCAAACAACATCAATAATAATCATATTGAGCCTCCCAAAACAGTCCACGCACAACCAAATCACTTCATACATACGACGGCCACCGTAGTCGTGTCAAACGACCCGGAAATGTTACGAAGAACTACCAGCCCACAACCCTACATCTATATGGTGTTTCTCCACACCCTTCCTCCTCCAAAACTCCACAAAACAGTAGTAAAACATGCAGCCCAACAGCAACACAAAACAGTCCGCTACAAGTGAATAACTCGAACTCACGGCTTCTGATCACCGTCCCGTGAGTTCTTACATGTATAGAACGAATTACCATGAATTCACAGCAGAATAAATGTATGAAAGATAGCAGTAAACTCACCTTACTTGTTGGATAACTCAGCCCTTATCTTGGTTCTCCAAACTCTAGGGTTTACCCCCAATTTGAACTTGAAAGAGAGGAAAAATTAATTAGGGTTTGTGGATAATTTTTGGGAGGAAGTTTGCAGGGGTTTAGGTCTGGTTATTTGTGAAATATAATGAGGGATATATTGCAGAAGATAAGCCTTTTAATGGGCTCTTTGTCTGACCCGAAATTGCCTCTTTTTGGGCTATCATTTAACCAAGTAGGTGACCCACCTACTTGTCACCTAGCAGCTTTTGAATTCTCGCAAAAATATCTATATCTCTCTACTCCAATGTCTTATTGATAAAAGGTTTAATGCGTCGGAAACTAGACTCATAGATCTTCAATTTGGTGGGTAGATCACCCCGTAATTCCAAGTATATTGGGAGAAAAGCTTAATAACATTTGACCTAAAGTTTAAGTAAAACTATGAACCTAAGTTGCAACAACTCTTGTCGACTTTTGTTTCATAACTCGTTTGACTTCAAGACTATGATACAGATATTTTATGATTCATATACCTTAAAATAAGACCTCTTGAGAGTATTAAGCACCCCTAGGTTTACCCAAAATACGGCTGACAACATCCTTGATTCATTTAACTTCTAATACTTGTTAACCACCCTTATACACCTTTGTATCATTTAAGACCAATAGGATTAACTTCTTATCATCTTAAATATAATC
Source organism: Nicotiana attenuata (assembly GCF_001879085.1). Taxonomy (NCBI): domain Eukaryota; kingdom Viridiplantae; phylum Streptophyta; class Magnoliopsida; order Solanales; family Solanaceae; genus Nicotiana; species Nicotiana attenuata. The sequence goes on from NC_031990.1 coordinate 45,575,888, forward strand.
TCTTCATGGATTTACGTTGACGACCTTATGGCATGAACTAACGTATGTGAATATGGGTTGTAACACCCTCCCCCCCTTAGGAACATTCGTCCTCGAATGTAAGGGTTTATGGGGAGTCCAAATCATCGTGGATTCCAACAGAAATTCCCGATCAATTTTCCCTTATAAAATGGTTACTAGCAAAACTTGCAAGCAGTTAAGCCCAACGTATGGCCTCAGAAGGCTACACAAAGCATTATGGACATGTACATTATCTGCATATCGCCATTTTGTATTAAGGAAGAGTATTTTCAAGTTATTGCTTACCTTATAGAGCCGTTTCACCTTCCAATGTATCCTACGTTCCACCAGCATCCTTGTTATCTTCATTCTGGAATAGGTAAGGGTATTTAGACCTCATCTCCTCTTCCGCTTCCCATGTCATTTCTTCCATATTCATGTTCCTCCACAATACTTTTACAGAAGCTACATCTTTTGTTCTCAGCTTGCGGACTTGTCGATCTAATATAGCCACTGGCACTTCATCATATGATAGATCCTCTGTATCTTGTACATCTTTGATAGGGACAACTCGAGAAGGGTCTCCAATACATTTCCTCAACATAGATACATGGAATACCGGATGGACAAATTCTAATTCGGATGGCAATTCTAACTCATAAGCAACCTGTCCAATTCATCGAAGAATTTTGTGCGAACCGATATACTGTGGAATCAGCTTACCCTTCTTCCCAAAACGCATAACACCCTTCATCGGCGAGATCCTCAGGAAAACCCAATCACCAACCTCAAACTCCAGATCACGACGTCGGACATCAGAATAAGACTTTTGCCTGCTTTGTGCCGTCCTCAATCGTTCCTGTATCACCTTCACCTTCTCAATGGCTTGGTGAATCAAATCTGGCCCATATAATTCTGTTTCACCGACTTCGAACCATCCAACTGGTGATCTAAATCTCCTCCCATATAGTGCCTCGTATGGGGCCATTTTAATACTGGAATGGTAGCTATTATTGTAGGCAAATTCT